>NW_008594708.1:1685-3375 GCF_000691845.1 Merops nubicus | reverse complement strand
GCCGCCTCAGAGAGCCCGGCGCCAGGGAGCGGGGCAGACGATGCCCGGGCGGGCACACAGCCCGCAGCAGCGCCAGGACCTGCACGCCTCTGCCCCACTGTGATGCTTTCTTCTGGGGTCGCTTCCCCTGTCAGTACAGACGCAAAGTTCGTAACACCACACAGACACGAGACTGTGCCTGCTACCCTGGAACAGACCCGGGCCCCTACGGCCACCTCTGAGCACACGAGGTCAGCGTGCCAGCATCCCCTCCCATGCCACGCGGGTCGTGCTGAGAAGGAGCCGAGTTTGACATCACCTGGAGCCCTTAAGGAAAAATTTAAAACCCTGAAGACTTGGTATTTAAAGCAGTCGACAGTAAAATACGTTCTCTGTACTGTGTACCAGCCATGGCCCCGCAGGTGGACGCAGCTCTGGGGCTCTGCAGGCAGCAGCAGCACGACGCCAGCTCTGGCAGCAGCACAGAAGTGACACCCCCCAGCCTCGGTCACCGCCTGCCGAGATCCAGCCGGGCCCAGGGCAGGCAACACGTCCCCATAAAACTTCAGTGCTGGGTCAGAATTTATTAACGCGAGGCCACGAAGACAAGCAGCGATGATGCTGGGGCGTGGGATTGCTGCCAGGGCAGGCAGCGGGTGCCCGGGCTGCCCCTGCCCCGTGCGTGGGGTCCCTGCACCCACATGGGCAGAGCGGGACTCCGGCCGGGCACCGGACAAACCAGGCTGCTGGGCAAGATGTCTTTAGCTTTCAACCATCTTCTAAACTCCTGTCTGCCCTGGACCAGGCTGAGACAGTGAGACAGGCTCACATAATGAAGTGCCAGGACAGAAAACACTGACATTTTTAATCAAAACAAAGTGATTTGAGGTGGTAAAAGGGCATTTCTTGTTTTGAAGCATTTCAAAATGAATTGTTGTGTTTTAAACTGACATTTCAAATTGAAAAATGTTTCATTCCAAAATGCTGATTTCAAATGATATTTTCCATTTTGATTTTCCCAGCTGGAAAAAAAAAATAAATCAGAAAATGTCACCAAAAATGTTGACATTTGCCTGGAAAATAAAAGAAACCTATCTTGACAAAAAACACATATTTTATGCTAGGAAAGAACTTAGGGGTAAGAAAACACTCCTGATGAACAGTGTGGCATAGACAGCTTGTCCAGGAGCAGACTGCAGCAGGGTTGGGGGGGGCACAGACAGGCGGGGGTCCCGCATCCCTGCCCTCCGGGTGACAGGGGACCAATCCTGCTCCAGCACAGCCCCAGGGCCGAGGCAGCCCCGAGCCCCCAGAGCCCTGGCATGGCCAGAACGGGCCCGAGATGGCTTAAAGGGTGAGAAACACATCACTCCTTGAGGCGGGCACGAGACGATGTGCCCAGAGCGCGCCGGGTCCCTCGGCAGTCTGCTCTGCAGAGGCTTCCCCGGAGCCAGGAGCCTCACGCTGCAGCCGGCCCTGCCAGAGCCCCTTCAGAGCACAGCAGCCCGTCACCTGAGTGGTGATGCCAGCATCAAACACGTACTTTTACCTCAGTGGAAAAGCAAACAGCTCTCAGGTCCACCACAGCACACACCTCCACCCACCCAGCCATGCTGGGCCAGGACACATGCCACAGCACACTTCTGTCCTACCCCGTGAATGGGCACATCTGGCAGCCCAGATGTGAGGACAGCAGACACCATGCTGTCAC
>NW_008594708.1:0-1543 GCF_000691845.1 Merops nubicus | reverse complement strand
CCGCCCCCCCCCCAGCCGCTCCGGAGGAGCTCAGCCCCAGCTCCTGCTTGTGGGACCCTCTGATGTCTCTGAACCTCTCAGCTGGACCAAAAAGCAATCACGCCACTGGCCACCTCCATCCCACACGGGACACGGACACGCTCCCACTGCAAACTATATTTATCTCCAAAATGCTGAGCCCTTGGCTACTGCCAGGGCAGCATAACTGAACCCCAGAGTTACCAGTAGCGCAGCCCGTGCCGCGCTCCGAGGGAAGGCACCGCGCCGGGCAGCAGGAGCCAGGGAACGGGGAGCGTGTGTGGGGTCTGGAGGAGCACGAGCCGAGAGGTGCCACCCCTGGCAGGGCCAGGAGAGCCCCCCAGAGCCGTGCTGGCACAGCTGCTGGGGGGTCCTGCCCGCAGACACGGCTTCCCAGAAACTGATATTGTGACAGTCATCAACCTCCGTTGCATGAGACTCCAACTACAAACGCTTGGTCTGACTCGAAATTCTTCAGCGTGAAGTGCCATTTTGAAATGAAAAGTGGTGTTCTGGCACATCAAAGCACTTAATTTTGATTGAAAATATCAGTATTCTCTCTTCTGTCGTGTGCTATTTGGAATTTTGTGGAATTTTTCATTAACATTGTTTGTTAGCTGCTTTTCGCCTTTTGGGTCTGAGCTGGGACCTAAAGTAACTGTGAGGTGCCCAAATCTCTGTGAAGGTGAATTGCAGCCACAGCCAGCCTGGCAAGAGTTCTTCTGCACAGGCCCATGTCCCTCCCCCCAGGCACAGCCCACCACCCACACCAGAGCCTCGCTGAGGTTCCACCAGAGCCTTGCTGAGGTTCCATCAGCACGCAGGCACACTAGGAGCAGCTCCACACTGTCCTCCCAGCCCCTGGCCACTCGGCTGGGCACAGAGTTAGAGACCTTTTCCTCCTTCATCAAAGCCAGAACTGCGACCCTCCAGCCAGGATGGCTCTGGCTGCAGCTCGCTGGAACGCAGCCCAGTGCCCCATGGCACTAATGAGGGACTCTCTGTCACGCCAAATTATGCTCCAAGTCCTGCCAGTCCGAAGCATCATTTACAACAGCTCGAGTGAGATGGATAGTAATAGTTACGAAATTCCACCCAAAAAAGAAACGGAGGTGGGGAGGCTGGTGCCGTGGCTGGTTTTCTGCAGCTCCAACACCATCCACCTTCACGCACATCTGGCCCCACAGCTCTGCCAGCTTTCAAAAGCTGTTTTCATACTCCTGCTGTTTCAGCACTTCTTGGGCACCGTGGTTGGGTGCGAGGTGGCCCCGAGAGCACAGCCCGGGGGTGCACAGCGCCAGGCAGCCCTGTGCCCCCAGCTATGGAGCAGGGGAACACCTGCCCAGAGCCCAGCAGGCACAGGACCCTTCCCGCGGTGTCGGGGGTGCCACACTGCCTCTTGGAGGGGGCAAATTTATTTTAATACTTACCTGAAGCAAAAAGTTAGACGGTCTCAGCAAACACCCCCCGTGCAGGGCTGGGGACCGGCTGCACACCCAGCCCTGTGACCACCCCGCACGTCGCT
>NW_008594707.1:1030-3519 GCF_000691845.1 Merops nubicus | reverse complement strand
AGGGCCGCCAGCCCCTGATCGAACCAGGCCGAACGCCAGTTTTGAGTGAGTGAGTTTACTTCAGAAATGCACAATTAGTGAAACGCGGTGAGCGGTCAGCAGACACCGAGCGCTTGCGGTGCCCCTGTGGGGGGCGTGCCGGGGACCGGGCACAGGGAGCGGCCCCCAGAGCTGTGGGGTGGGGAGGAGCCGAGCAGCCCTGAAACCTGCACCCGTGCTGGAAACTTTGTCCTCTCTTGCCACTGCCTGCCCTGATTTTCCTGTGTTTGTTCACAGCACTTTGTAGATCTTGCAGACCTTGGGGTTGGGTGGGGGCTTTTTGCATAGCAGGAGGAGGAAGCCAAGGCAGGAGTGCTGCTCCCTGCACGGCCTTTCAGTTGTGACTTGGCTCTTGTGCATAAACCCTGCCCTGCCCCAGCTGTCTGCATCTGCAGGTACCACACCTGGGCAAAGCCATCCCAGGAAGACACAAGTGCCCCAGTGGGACTGACGACCCTCTCCTGTCACACACCTTCTCCCATCATGGGAAAAGCACTCGTTGAAGTGGCTACATGGAAATGACCGAGGGACAAAAGCAAGTGCCAGGGCGGCCGTGCCGTTGGGCACCTGAAAGAGTGGCACACCCCAGGAAAGCAAGGGCAGGACCACCTGCACCCCAGCACCTCTGGGGTACCTCTGCATGCGGCAACCGCTTTCCCCACCGCAGAGCTCACACTAGGTGCCACCCAAGCTGGAACTGGGCAATAACACCGAGGCCAAACACCTTGATATTGTCACCGCCTAGATTAAGCCGGACCCCAGCAGGACCGAAGCTGTAGCTTAGGTGGCTGGTGGTGGGCAGCTGCAGCCCCCTCGGGAGCACAAGGGCCCCGCCGGATTTCCGCACAGCCACGGAGCAAGCGGGTCCTCGTGCCTTGCTCTGTGTCCCGGGAAGGGAGGAGGCTGCTGTGAGACAACACGGTTCTGGGAGCAGCTGCTAAAAATAGCAATATCTGTAGCTGGAGAGCAGAGGGAGGAGGGAGAGCGAGGGGCTGGCTTACAGGCAGGGCTGGCAGAGCAAGCAGGGCGGGCAGGCAGAGCTGCAGGCAGGGCTGGCAGAGCACAGCCAGCGATGGCATCACAGTGAGAAGCTGTTGCCCAACACTCGAACCATTTTCTGCACTACTATTCCCATTTAGCATGGTGACAGTTTAATGCTGCAGCTCTGGAGATGATGGGCTGTGGTGTGAGTTTGTTTGTTAACCAGTGACAACGTAAAGTGCTCTCAGGAGTAACAGGCTGGCTGGGTGCTAGGGAGCAGCACGTTTCCCACCTCTGCTAATGACTCTTCTCATCACCTTGGATGCATCTTTTGATTTTTTTGGGGTATAACCAACCTCTCTCAGCACCTAGCTGTGTTAATCGGGCCCTGCAAAACCAGGTCCCACCATGCCCAAGGCTGGGCACACGAGCAGCTCAATGCTGGGAGATACCCTGTGGCCACAGCTCTGGCTCCAGGATGGTGCTTGGCCACAGGTTTGCCATTCCCTGCCTGGAGAACACAACCTAGGACTACTAGGCTGTGAACACAACCTAGGACTACTATTACTCACATTGGGATTATTTTAACCCCAGATCCTTACTTTAAAGGCAAGCTCCCATTTTGATCTATAAGACAGCGGTGTGTTTGCATTCAAATTGAAGGAACTGGGTAACCCAGCCTGCACAGAGAGTAGTCTCTTCAGAGGTATATAAAGATGCTTCATAATCCCAAGTGAGGTAGCTGAGTGGCATGGTCCTGCTCCCCAGTGGGGAAGGACATGGTCAGCGGGGGCTGTAGGAGCTGGCATTGGGGATGGAATGCCTCCTGGGGCCTCCTGGCCCCAGCCCTCCCTGCCAGGCACAGTTTCTTAAGACAACCAAATTCCTACTTGGTCATCAGAGCACCAGGATGGAAAAACAAAGAGAGCAAGCTGCAGGAGATGCTGCACCCTGGACTTGCACCCTGTGCAGATTTCAGGCACTGGGGGTCTTTTTTTTTTTTTTTTTTGCAAGTGCAAAGACCAGGCTCAGAGTTGCAAGAGACAAACCAGAAAGGGAGGCAAGGTTGGTTGGTCGGTCTTACATGTTCATGTCACTTCATCTTCAGAACACGCTGGTCACCCATTTGATATTCAAGTGAGAGAAATGTTGCGTTTGTGTTTGTTTTGCAGCAGGACACAGCTGGGCTCAGAGCAGGTCTCTCACCATGCCCGCTGGCAGAGCTTCCCCTGCCACGCTCGCAGCACCCAGGCCTGACCTTTTCCTTGTGACAAGCACCATCACCTGCACCGTCCTCTTCAAGCCCGGCTGGCAAGCGGCTCCATCGGCCAGGATGGCCAGGGGAGCGTGCCCGGGGGAGCCGCCGGGCACCTCGGGCTGTTTGTAGCACTTGGGGTAGTTACTGAAACACTCAAAAGTGTCGTTGCAGTTCCTGCAAGCCCCGGGGCGGTCACCAAAGCCCGGCGGTG
>NW_008594707.1:0-1019 GCF_000691845.1 Merops nubicus | reverse complement strand
GTGGGTGGGGTCTGTGCCGCGGCGCGGGGGCAGCCGCAGCACAGGAGGGCCCGGAGGGCCTGGAGAAGCACCACGTCCTTGGAGAGGAATTTCTGGAAGTTGGGCTTGAAGAGCAGGTACACCAGCGGGTTGTAGAGCGTGGAGGACTTGGCAAAGACGGCTGACAGCACAAAGGCCAGCGCTGGCACCTGGCTGGCGTCCCCCAGGACTGCCCACAGGGCAACCACCGCGTAAGGGGTCCAGGCAGCCAGAAACCCCAGGCACACGGCAACGCTCAGCTGGAAGAGAAGGAGATAGGGACAGCGATGCCGTGAGCCCTCCTGTGGCACACACAGGACGCTGATCCCCCCTCCCAAAACTCAGCCTTGTGCAGCAGGGCCCTGAGCAGTCGCTCACATCCCCAGGGAGAGGTGCTCAGCCTCCCGGACCCATCGCACTGGAGCACCAGTGTCAGACACCAGGGCAGCAACTTGGCACATCCCAGCCTGGGTGCACAAACCTGCACTCCCTTCAGGCGACTCACACCCCTCCCACCCGGGAGACTCGGGGATTGCCTCAGCAGATGGGTGCGAAGCACCCGGCAACCCACTGGGACCAGCCCAGCGTCGGGCTCCAGTGGCCTTTTGGCAGCACTCAGAATCCCTCCAGAACCTGTGTGCCAGCATCAGAACCCGTGTGCTGGCGTGCAGACCAACCGAGAGGCTCTGGAACAGGCCATGCTCAGACCCCCCCGCTCTAAGCAGACAGCAACACTTCCTTTGAGGCCAGGCTAGCAAGCTGCTCTCTTTCATGTTTGTTTTTTTTTTTAAAAGGGTATCCACTTTTTGGTTTTTTTTTGACATATCCCTTGTAAATTACAGTATTAGCTTGTAGTCTGGGGAACAATGACTCATGCAAGCTTCTTTTATGATCTTTTCCAATGCAATTTAAAATGAAAACTCCTCTACCCGATAGCTTTAAACGAGGAGAAATGTGTTATAACCCACATGGATACAAACACCCAGAGAATTCACTGGGAG
>NW_008594706.1:0-488 GCF_000691845.1 Merops nubicus | reverse complement strand
ATGAACATCAATCCACTTTTAAACACCAATTAAATAAACGAGAACCATTTACTGCCTTAACAATACCAACATTGGTGACACTAGGTGCAGCTGGAGTGGGTACTGGAGCCGCTTCCTTAATTCAGCAAAATCAACAATTTAAATCCTTAAGAATGGCTATGGATGAGGATTTAGAAAATGTAGAAAAATCTATAAGTGCCTTAGAAACATCCTTGAGATCCTTATCAGAAATAGCATTACAAAATCGGAGAGGGCTGGACCTACTATTGGCACAACAGGGAGGATTGTGTGCTGCATTAGAAGAAGAATGCTGTGCATATGCCAACCACACTGGAGTGGTAAGAGACACAATGACTAAACTAAGGGAAGGATTAGATAAAAGATGAAGAGAAAGGGAGTCACGATAAAATTGGTATGAATCATGGTTTAATTACTCTATATTATGGATCTTGGGATTAACTTTTGGACCATGTATTTTTAACAGGATA
>NW_008594705.1:0-5658 GCF_000691845.1 Merops nubicus | reverse complement strand
CCCAAGGGATCCAGGCTTGCCCAAGGGGTCGAGGTTTGCCCAAGGGGTCGAGGTTTGCCCAGGGGATTGAGGTTTCCCCAAGGGGTCCAGGTTTGCCCAGGGGATTGAGGTTTGCCCAAGGGTTGCCCAAGGGATCCAGGTTTGCCCAAGGGACTGAGCTTCCCCCGTCTCCATCCCCAGGTCACCAGGAGAACGGGGTGGTGAGAGCTGAGAACGGGACCTCGCCACGCACCAAGAAGCTGAAGGCGCCCTAGGAGCCAAGGCTGGTGGCTGTCATCTCCTGGGGAGGAGCAGAGGTACCAGGACTGAACATCAGCCTCCTCCTCACGAGCCTCCTCCCGACGGCCTGGGACCCCCGGCAGCTTCCCGAGGTGCCTCTCACTCTCCTCCCTCTCCCCCTTCCTCTCTCCAACCCTTTGGCAATAAAACCAAAAAGGTCCCGTTCCCCTGCTCCCTTCCCCAACCTCATAGGAGCCTTCTCCAGCCTCCCCCCTGGTTCTGCTTTCCTCTGGTTCTTCAGAAATCAGCGTGCAATTGAGGTTTTCTTTCCATTTTCTAGTTTAGGTTAGTTTGAATTCTTGTTAGACACGTCGTAGATGGTTCCAAGCAAACCTTTCTTTCATTTTTCTTCTCCTACAGCCTGTTCCTCCCCTCTCCCCGTGGTGCTTCCCTGAGCTGCAGGGTCAGGGCCACCGTGGCAGGTTGAAGGCACCACATGTGTGGTGGGAATGGGCTCCTGGAGGCACGAGCTGGGGCTCTGTGACCCTGAGGCTCAGGGCTGCTCCCCAGGGAGGGTTGGTAGCCACAGCTGGCAGGTTCTTGGTGGAGTGCCACAGGATGGTGGTGCTGCAAAGAGAGACCAGGGTCTGAGGGAGGAACCTCAACCATGTCTTGTCTCAAGGTGGGCTTAGGGTGAAGTGGGCTCAGTTTGGAGAGCTGGGCAGTGGAGAAGGGAGAGAAGTTCCCTCTTCCTGTAGGACCCATCTTCTCTTCTGGTACAGCTGGGTCCCTCTTGCCCTCCTGGCTGCCTGGGGTGAGCTCTCCTGGACCTCCCATCCTCAAGAGCTGGGGCTCTGTAGCTCCCAGTGCCTTGCTGTGGGGCAGCAGCACCCTCAGGCCCACCCAAAACCTCGAGTCCTGCCCGCTCTGAGCACTGCCTGGGCTCCTGTCAGCCCAGGCCCTTTGCCAGCTTGCCCGTGCCTCGTGGACCTGGCGTTCTCATGGCTCGTGGCCACGTCCAGAGGAGCAGACTGGCTGCTGCAAAGGGCTTTGCCTCCATGGCATGGTGCCCCTCGTGTTGTTGCCTTCTCCTTCTTCATCCCCACCGTACCAGTGGGCAGCCCTCAGCTTCACTCTTTGTTTCCAAAGGATACAGAGCTTGTATCCACCCAAGGTGCTATCAAATGCAGGGTTTCTCCCCCAAACCCTCCTCCCTTCACCCCGTTGAGCTGTGAATGAGAAGACAGGGAAGGGGCAGGAAGCTGGGGCTCCGAGGAGCAGCTTGCCTGCTGAGGGAAGCCTGCCCTGTGGCTGGTGGCAGATGGAGCTGTCTCACATCTACCTCAGAGGCCATCTCTTGCTGCAGGCCACTCTCCCTCTTCCTCCTGCCCGCCGCCACCTCTGCGTGCCGGCAGGAGGTTGGTGGGAGCTCCAGCTCCCACCCCCTCTGTCCCCTGCTGCCCCTCTGCTGGGGTTTCACGGGTCAGGGCATGGCTCTAGGTGTAGGGGTACAGTGGCCCCTCTGCTCCCCCCCAGCTCTCCCCCGGGGCACTTTCTGGAGCTGGGCTTTGCTGCTGGTGCCTCTTGTGCAGCGAAACCAGCCCGAGCTTTGCCTCTGCTCTGTCTCTCACCCAGGGCAGCTCTAGCTTGAGGCTGGCAGGCTGGCACAGCTCTCCACAACGTTCCTGGTTTGGGGAACGGGTGGCCGTTGATTTTGTGCCCCTCTTTGAGTTGGGTTGGGTGTTTCTTTAACTTCTATTGATGTCTTTTCTCCCTCCCCGTGTCCTTGTTGAGCCCAAACTAACGCTGGGCTCCAGAGGAAGAAGTTGTGCAGGGACACGAGGACAGTTGGTCACATTCCACTTGTTCCTCTGTCACCATGACCTCTGACTGTCAAATGAGGTGTCTCCAGCAGGAGAAGGATTCCCCCATTTTCAGGGGATCTGAGGAGGGAGACTTTGGAGCAGAGAGCCCTTGGTGGCATCTTACCACTGCTCCTCGTAGCCCTGCTGGGTAGGTCACACACATTTTGGCTCAGAGGCAGCGACAGTACCCACAGTGTGAGGTGAGGAGGAGAAAGAGGATGTGGAAAAGGTCTAGTGTGAGAAGTTCTCCCTTTCTTCTGCTTCTTCCCATGCCCAGGCCCCACTGCCACGTGCCTTCTGAGAGCAGCTCCTGGCCAGCACCTCCAGAGCCTCGGCCGGCCCTGCTGCACAGCAGCTGAGATTGACTCTGCTCACAGGGGACGTGCACAGTCCCCCCCTCCCCAAATCCCTGGCTGCTGGGGGGCTGCTCCTCCTGCCTGCCTGGCCCCGGGCAGCTTTGCCACTTGCACAATCCCACAGCCTGTCACTCTTGGTATCCCAAGTGCCTTTGTTGCCGTGTAGCCTCGGACACTTTGTACTGTAGTAGCAGCTGAACACCCTCCCTCTCTACAACGTTGTGCTCCATCTCTGTGGGGTTTGTTTTCCTTCTGCAGAGCCACCAGGAAAAGGGACAGTTTGTCTTGGAAGCCTTTCCATGCCTTCTTGTCACTGTTTCTCTTTGAAGCCTCTAGAGGATGGGGGTTTTTTTTGCCCTGCCTTCAGAGACCCCCATCCTGTTACCCCCAAACGTGGCAGGACCTCTGGGGTGGGTTTTATCTGAGCTGAGCCTTTGCTGGAAGGCCACAGGGGCTGTCATCCCAGAGGTCTGTCAGCCACCCTCCACTGGAGGGGCTGCTTCTGTCTCCTAGTGTGAGCATGCAGTGACTGCTTCTACATCCACGTCGTTTCTCTTCAGCCCAAAGAGCTTTTTCTTCCCCAAATGGAAGAGTTTCATTGCAAGCCCTTGGTGGTCAGTCTTCCTTGACTGCTCTGCATACAGATGCTCATCCCAGCTCCATTTTCTTTGAGTGGATGCTCTTCTCCTGCCCCATCTTCTCAAGCCACGTGTCTTCTGCAGCAAAGATCCAAGCCCCAACAGGAGCTCTTGTCCACCACAGGGCAGAAGGTGTTGGAGACTCTGCAGGTCTGCTTCCAGCCTGATGCTTTTCCTTGCATTCTCCCCATGGGCTTGGGGCTGCTTGGGTGGTCTGTGTCCATTATCCAGCCCAAGGGGGTTGGGGGTGGAGCAGCCTGTGATTTTTGGTGGCACAGTGTTCCCCTCCCCTCCCCTGGAAGAGCTGTGACACACCAGCAGCAGTCCTCTCTTTTTGTCTTAGTTGGGGAATGAGCTTGGGAAGAGAAAGGGGCAGAGAAAGAACAGATGTAGCATTTCACATACAAGTTTTTTGAGTGATTTTTTTACATTATGGGGCATTACAGTTGCAGGGTTTTGTTGTTTGTTTGTTTAGGATTCTTTTTTCTTCCTCATCATGTTTGGGTCAACGGACCAAACTTCAGCAAAGGAACTCGAGGAGAATTTCTGGGGTTCCATATTTACGTTTCAGTGCAGATTTCCTCCTTCTGGAGAGGGTGGGGGGAGGGAACAGCCTCTGCTATTGGATCCCACGTGTCCCATCCTTCCCCTCACTTCCATTTTTGTACGGATTTTGTTCGTCGTCGTCTGTCGTCGAGTGACTTTTGTGCTAAACTCAACAAAAGTATGGGTTTTTTTCTGAAATAAAGAAATAAAAGGCATAGATTCTTCCATGGCTGCTGTCTGCTGAGCTGTGTGTGCCCCCAAAGCAAACCCTGCAGCTGGCCCTCGGGCAGGTGACCTGGTTTGGCTGAGCAGGAGGTGACTCTTCTGTGGCATGTGCAGGAAACAGTTGCTGACTGTCTTTACTACAGCTCCAGTGATTTCACCTGGAAGTTCTTGTTCCCTGGAAAAGCTGGTTAAGGTGGACTTGAGAAGTCAGCTTTTGAAACTGCTGCTTGGGAGGCACCTCATGCCATGCTAAGCCATGCTGTGAATGGTGAGGTGGACAGGGTCACAGCATGGTCAGTTTTGGAAGGGACCTCTGGGGATCATCTCATCCAACCCCCTGCTCCAGCAGCTCACCCACAGCAGGGTGCCCAGGGTCACAGCCAGGAGGGTTTGGGATCTCTCCAGAGCAGGAGACTCCACAGCCTCTCTGGGCAGCCTGGGCCAGGCTCTGCCACCCTCCCAGCAGAGAAGTTTCTCCTCCTGCTCAGGTGGCACCTCCTGGGTTCCAGTTGGTGCCCGTTGCCCCTTGTCCTGTCACTGGCACCACTGAGCAGAGTCTGGCCCCAGCCTCTTGCCCCCCGGGGCCCTTTAGCTCTTGCTCAGCACTGCTCAGATCCCCTCTGAGGCTTCTCTTCTCCAGCTCAGCAGCCCCAGGGCTCTCAGCCTGGCCTGGCACAGAGATGCTCCAGCCCCTCAGCAGCTTCACAGCCTCCACTGGACTCTCTCCAGTAGCTCCTTGTCTCTCTGAAACTGGGGAGCCCAGAACTGGACCCAACACTCCAGAGGTATAACCAGACCTGAGAGACTGGTAGATTCTGGGTCACAGTGAGCAGCAGCACAAACACAGGCCCAGGAGGGAAGAGCAGTGACCTTTCCAAGCTAGGGGAGGCAGGAAGGAGACTCCTGGAGGCTGTGGGGAGGGAAGTGGGAACCACACCACAGACGCTGACTGAAATCAGCATGTTGCTCCAAAGAACTCTGTTCTCTGCTGTGTGTGTGGAAGTTGCCTTTATGTGCTCCATGGCACTGCCTGGTAGGTGTCATGTGGCTGAGAAGGTCCCTGGCACCCTCACCTTCATGGAGAGATGAGCAGAGCACAAGTGTCAGGAGTAGCAGTCCCCATCCCTGGAGGAGTTTCCAAGCTGTGGAGATGTGGTGCTGAGGGACGTGGGTTAGTGGGGACCTGGCAGTGCTGGGGCAATGGTTGGACTTGATGATTTTAAAGGTCTTTTCCAACCTAAATATTTCTGTAACTCAGTTTCTTTGCCAACTGTTGGTTTCCCCTTCTCACTCGACCTGTCTGATGAGGTGACAGGTTGCTTAAGATGAGTTTAGACAATATCTCAGTCCAAAAACCATTCTCCCACCTTTTTGTTGTTGCACAGATGGGTGTACAGCCCCCTGCTAGCTCCAGAAGGGCCAAGCTCACCACTCCATGCCAAGTAAACCCAGAATCACAGTTCTGTGGGGTTTCCCCCACACACACACTTTAATCCTCAGTTATTCCAGCCATGAAGTGCTTTGATTTATTTTATTTTTATTACTTTTGTTTGCTGTAGTGAGAAGGGAAGGGGGAGAGTGACTGAGGCAGAGGTGAAGACTCCAGTATGATGTCTTAAAGTCAGCTCAGCTAAGGATTTTATTGCTTGTCTCCTTCTTCAGCTTCTGGGGGAAGATCACGAGGGGAAGGCTCTGAGGAAGTCACAGTAGTTTATCTTGTCTTCTCCACAAGAGCACAGGTCAATCAGCTGGAAGGGAAAAAAAAAGACAAACAATGTAAAGATTTGGAATCATAGAATCATTAAGGTT
>NW_008594704.1:2128-3438 GCF_000691845.1 Merops nubicus | reverse complement strand
CCACCTAGTGATGCCATCATAGAGGGCTATAAGGTCAGTATATTCTTCTTGACATGAAACAAAATATTATGGGCTTACTTAATCTTGAGTAGATTTTTAGATTCTTGTTTTTAAGTAAGATTTATTGACATTAACAAGAAAAATGATTGATGTAAAAGTATAGCAAAAAATTATTAATAGACTTATTAAAAAAATTATTGATAATTAATTGCGGATAATTTCCACGGATGGAAATGATGCAGATTTTCACACTGAGAGATGTATGACTACATCATGCAAAATCTAAATAGCAGAGTTAAAAAAAAAAAGTGCCCAGCAACACCCCAGTGTGCCAGACTACTGTGAACTGAAATGTATGACAGCTCCAAAATCAATAAGAAAATCCATTCTGGGGAAATAAAGGATGGAAAAATTGTGGAAAATGTGCTGGTTCCCCAACAGGCTCTTTAAAAAAGCCATTTTCAATTTCTAGTAATGCGTTAAAAGAAAGAGAACAGATAACATTATTTTCTATAGTGATGTTCTTCCAAGGCAGAGCACATGAAGAGTTTCTAGATGAAATAGATGAGATATCAGATAGAATTAACCTGCATTTAACTCCCTAATTTTGCGTAGCAGTAAATGTCATTAGCAGATCTGATCTTTCTTTTACCGAATTGTGAATTTCTTTCCAAAAATAGTTATTTTGAATAATCCTGTTGTTCCAAAGTCTCTCTCAAATGAATTGCAGTACGTTTGCCGCTCATATATCTATTTTTTCAATGTCAGTCACTAGAAGGCAAGTAGTAATTCAGAAAGACGTCTTTTAATAATGGTGCCTCTCCAAATTTATGAGGCAATCCTCATCAGGTGCTTTCCAGACATAGTCTGCCTCCTAAGAAATGGTTTATGAAATGATCAAACGGTAGGTTGCAAAGATAAGTAATCATGGATAACACACTTCTAGCCAAGGAAATTTTTTTTTTCTGTGTACACCAGAGAATGTCCCTTTTCTGTTTTATTTCTGTATCCCAAAATACTTCCTCTGCGGCTCAGTTAATGCCTGCTGAGTAATATGCATACTACTTTATTTGCTCCCTGTTGTTTCCTACTGAAGTGCCTGTTGCTTTAATTCTCTGTACCCCCACGGGATAGCACAGCACGCGCTCCAGCACAGTATGGTTCGAGAAGGGCTCGTTTGGCTTTTCTCTTCTTGGCTCTGCTAGGAGATCCAAACTCTTCCCAAGGGATCCCAGTGCTGCCATTCTTCTTTAGTAATGTAGCTGCCATGTGAGTCATACAACGAAGAGAATTAAATTTTAGCACAGGGG
>NW_008594704.1:0-2025 GCF_000691845.1 Merops nubicus | reverse complement strand
TAAGGACCAGCAAGAAATTCAGGGATTTTGAAGTTTGCTACAGATGTTTGTTTAAGATTTGAGGGAATTGAAAAGCAGGAAAAAAAAACACATGATAATGTGAAAGAGGGATCATATTTTCGGAATATTAAGAAGAAATGCTAATGGAAGTAAGGCCTTGGGCCATGCAGGTGCTGGGTAAGATATAATGTGAAAGAGGGATCATATTTTCGGAATATTAAGAAGAAATGCTAATGGAAGTAAGGCCTTGGGCCATGCAGGTGCTGGGTAAGATAAAAGGGATGTTCAGGAAAGACAGAGCTAATTGAAATAACTTTATTGACAGGCACAGCAATTTCAACATAATGGTAGTTGGGGACAATCAAGGATTGCATAACAAAGGAAAATAAGAAAAAAAATGTAATTGTACGGTTAGAATGGAGAAAGATTTCTAATAATGTAAACATGAAACTGAAAAATCAATGGAATATGTGGGAAATTGAACACTCCCCCTCCCCCCCATATTTTATGTAAAAATAGTTTAATGAATAACTCAGCTTTAATGGTTCTTAAGAAAAAAGCTTGTGAGAAATTGAATTAGAAAGCACGGGATACCCATAAAGATGGTAAGAGCAATGCCATTTATTTGTATATGTGTAGCATCTGTTCTTGTAATCTTGTAATAAGTTAGTAGATGAAGTATAGCTCTCATTAATATACATTAAAGCAGTGAGAGCGAGCAGATTGTGCACTAATTAATGAAGGAGAGTAAGATGGAGAAGGTTCAAGCTTTGCTCTTTTACTAATGAGCTATATGGTGCGGACAGTCATTTACATTACAGCATGGTGTGTGGTTCAGAAGGTACCATTGTAGATCCATAGAGTGAAGAGTAACAACTGTGTATGCGGTGATGCATTATCCAGCTATTCTGTCTGCAGGATCATGCTGTGATCTTGGAGTATTTTTCTGTTTGCTCCACTGAAGAAGGCACTCAGAAGTTTTCAGCACACATTATGACAGGAAAACTTGCAAAAGTTACAGACTTGATTGGCTATATCAGCTGTCCATCAAAGCTTCACAGCTTTGCCGTAGCAAATCTCTGTTTTGGGATGTAGTTCTGTCAGAGAATTTCTCATGGAATCTCACTGCCTAAAGCAGTCTGTATCTCACACGCATCTTGTGTGGCCCGTACTGTCAGAGAGATTTTAAGACCGTGGTCATAAATAATTGACTTGCCAGATTGCACCTTCAGGAACTCTTCAGTTGTACTGCAGTTTTTAATATTTACTCGACAGGGTTGGGAACTAGCAAGTCGGAAATACCTTAAAGACATTAACGGGGCTTTGACCCAGTCTTGCTAACGCTCATGTTATACATTAAAAGGGCTGGTTAAGTCACTGGGGTAGCTGCTTTACTATAAGAAAAGTGGGGAGTGGTTTGGGCTGTGGATTTATATAAAATGCCTTGATATTCTTCCTAGCTTTTGTATGGATTTGTTAGCTAATAAAAGTGACAGATGCTAGAATAAAAGTGTTGACTTTCCTAGTCTTGCTTCAGAAACAATCTCAAACATTTTGAATATGTTTGCCGAAATCTGGGGGATCAGTCATTGAACATATTGAGTCAACAAGGTATTCTAGCACAACTGAGAAGAAACCTTCTCTGCTTCTCATCAGCATGCCCACAAAAGCTGTATTTTTTTCTGATATTCCTATGAGCTGGAGATCACAGAAAAGAAGAAAATGCTGATGGGAAAAACTAGCTAAAACTTTCTAAGCTTAAAAAGTGTTTAGTTTGACTTTGATTTGGCTTTTGGAGAAAGAGGCAGTGGTAAGAACATAGTGTCTGTTGTGAAAACTAGTTTTGGTGCTCATCCAATTTCATTTCCTTTGTATTATTGCTTTTATTTTATTTTTTTTCTTATTAAATTGTATTTCTGACTTGGAGTCTCTCGCTGGTTTGTTTTCAAACCATTACAATGTTATATATTAAAAGTCACTGGGATAGCTGCTTTACTCTAAGAAAAGTGGGTAGTGGTTTGGGCT
>NW_008594703.1:1202-1489 GCF_000691845.1 Merops nubicus | reverse complement strand
GAATGTCTCCTGTAAGCAGGGGCTCAGAGAGCAGCCAGGTTTGCAGGGGAGGGCAGGCGTGGAGGGAGCAGGGCTCTGGGAGCATTGCAGGAGGCCAAGAACCTTGGAAATAGTTTGAGATGATGATTTGCACTGAATTAGGGGTGCAAGGGAGCTCATGGGGTGCTTCCAGCCAGAAAAGCAGGGACAGGACACATGGGAAAGATTTCTAATGCCCCTGGAGGTGGGGAAACTGAGGCACATCTGGGGTTCAGTCGGCGTGTGGCCTCACAGAGCCACCCAGCACG
>NW_008594703.1:0-1147 GCF_000691845.1 Merops nubicus | reverse complement strand
GCGAGGTGCCCCGGAGCTGCCCGAGTTCAAAGGCAGGAGCCTGAAAATCCAGCTCTGCTGCTCCCAGCCCCAAGGAGCCCCTGCTCCACCGAGTCTCCCTGCTCTGCTCGGAGCATGCCCTGGTGCCAGGGCTCTGTGCAGGCTGGGGGCTGCCCTGTGCCTCCAGCCCTGTGCCTCCAGCCCTGCGGCCAGGGGCTCTGCCACCACCTGCAGGTGCCGGGGCTGGCACCCTGGGTACAGCACCGTAAGGGTGGGGTTGGGTGCAGGGGAGGTGGCAGGGGGAGATCCGTGGCCCTGGAATCTCAGCACCCAGCCATTGGTTTGGGGTCAGTCTGGGGCTGGCTGGAAGCCCCTGAGAGCCAGCCAAGGTGGTGGGGGTCACGCTGCCAGCATGGGGTGTTGCAGCAGGATGGTGCTGATGCTGTTTGGCAGGTGAGACCGTGGGTAACTCCTCCACCATCACTGGCAGTGCCTCGCTTCTCCTGTGAATGTCAGTGTAGTTTGTGAGTGGGTTTTCCTCAGAGAAAAATGAAAAGAAAAAAAAAATCACAGTTGTAGCAAGCAGGATTTTTTGTTTGTTGTTTTTTTGTTTTTTTAGCTTTGGGTCAGATGTCTGCCCTTCAGAAGCTTCTAAAAAGATTTAATTGTTGACCAACCTTAATGTTAATTCCTAAATCACTGCATTTCATTTTGGAATCCAGAATCTACCTCAGGCAGTGCCAGGCTGGAGAGCTGCCTCGTGCCCTGCTACGTCTGCCTGCCCGTGCTCGGGGGGAGCAGGCAGCCAGGGCCTCCAGCCCATAGCGGGCAGCCAGGACATCCAGCCCATCACTGAGGTGGCCTGGGCCACCTCCAATAAAGGCCTTTTGCATTGAGTGTTGGAAGAGATGGTGTCGTCTGTAACACGGAGCTGGGGATGCTGAGGGGGCCCAGGCATGGAGTCCAGGGGTTGCCTGTGTCCTAATTCCCCATCCCCACGGCCCGGGTGTTGTCCTGCAGAGGGTGCCCCAGGGGGTGGAGGAGGTGGAGGGTGATGGATGTGGCTGTGAGCATCCCTCACGGCTGGAGCTGGGGCTGCGGGGGCCGGGGGGAGGGAAGGGGCTCCCCACCCCCTCTGGCACCCCGTGAGGAACAGGGACAGCGGCCA
>NW_008594702.1:4196-6185 GCF_000691845.1 Merops nubicus | reverse complement strand
AGGATGCCATTGGCCTTCTGGGCAGCAGGTGCCGGGTGGGGGTCACTGCTCTCTACCAGCCCCCAGCCAGGCGACGGCCGAGCAGCTTACGTTCCCCGTCCTGGATGGAGGCAGTGAGGGTCCTGCTCGTGGGTCCTTCGCTGGCTGCCGTGGGCGAGAACTCTGAGGAGAGAAGCAGAGAGGTTCTGGCAGTGCCCACAGCCACCCGTCCAGGCGTGGCTCTGAGCAGTGCCCGCGTGCTGCCCACCCCACGTGGGCACCGGCAAAGCTCCCGCCACAGAAATCATGAGGGTTTGCACCAAACCACCTCCAGTGGGGAAGGAAAGAGGGGTTTCCACCTTCCCTGCCTGCCCAGGGCTGTGCCCAGCTGGAGGAGGGTGGGTGGAGCTCAAGCACTCGGCTGCTGTCACTGTGAGGGGCTGTGCCCAGCAGCATGGCACTGGAGCCCGCTGGGAGCTGTTGGGAGTCAGGCTCCCACCCAGGATGGGGTTTGGATTCGACGTCATGGCACATATATAGGAAAAGCAGTAAGATTCTGATATTCCAGCTGGTTTTACCTGCATATCTTTTGTGAATGATGTTTTGTTCAAGCTACACTACTGCCTGCATTGTCCAAGCTCCATGGCTGGGCTGCTGAGTGGCCAGTCTCCCAGTGGGAGCAGAGCTGGGTGGTCTGAACCCAGCCCCACGTGTGCCCAAGGGCTGCAGGAAGCCTCCCGGGAAACCCAGCCCACCAACAGGGTGAAGAGCTGGCCAGATCCTTCCTCCACAGCCACAACCAGTAGAAGGCTGGCTCCCAAAGGAGCCACAGCTTCTACGTGGCATGGGTAGGGGTCTAGTGCTTGGGTCAGACACCTGCCATCTCCTCTGAGGGCTGACCCAGAGCATCCCCTGGCCTCCTTCACCAATCAAACTACAAAACCCTAGCAACTGAAGCTGCTCAAGCTGCTCCTCTGCCCTCAGACCCATCTCACCACCTCCTTCTTCAGTCCTTCCACCTCTCCTAGAGCAGCACCTCGATTCAAGGTTCCTGCTCAGTCGACGACCTCCTCTCTCTGGTTGCTGCTGGCCCAACCACCAGCACCCCTCCCTTTCCCAGCCCTGCTCTGGGAGGACACAGGGGTCCACTGAGCACTTGCAGCCGTGGCCAAGCTCATGTTTGCCACCCCCTGAAGCATGTCAGGGGAGCAAAGCCTGTGCAGCCATGCAGGAGGAGTGGTGGGGTTTGTAGGGGTGGGCATGGAGCCGTTCCACTTACACTTGCCAAGTTCAAAGGCTTTTCTCACCTTTAGGAACATTTCCTACTGAGATGTTCAGCAATTTTAAGGAAGACAAGTGAAAAGGGGAAAGAGCAGTAGGGCAGCAGCTGGCTCGGAGGCAGGAGTGTGGGTGGACACGTGCTCTCTCCTCAGGGATCATACTGGAGAGGCTGCAAAGTCCCTGAGCTGGGAGTGACGGAGAACAACAACCAGGCAGGTCACCTTATGGAGCACCAGCATGCTGAGCTGGGAGGTGACCTGAATTGAAGAAAGGGGTGGAGGAAGGGGGCAGAGGAGGTTTAGCTGGCCTAGACTCAGGGGAACAGGCTCTGAGACACAGCTCTGGGGCTCCCCCAAGGCTTCTGCAGACGCACCTCCCGCTCTCCTTGCCCTGAGCAACGCAGGCTCCTTACCATTGCATATGACAGCGACGTCCTCGTAGTGGTAGCAGTTGTGGATGCCCCAGCCGAGGCTCCAGCACTCGCTCAGGGCTGCCTCCCAGCCCTTGCAGTCCACGTTGTCCAGGAAGATGGGCCCGCTCCCCTGGCCGAAGGTCATGGCCGCGGGCAGGACGATGGCGTGGCCGCAGCCCAGCTGCCGGCACACCACGGTGGCATCCAGGATGTCCCAGTCGTCGTCACAAACCGTCCCCCAGGAGCTGTTGTAGAGGATCTCCACTCGCCCCTGGCAGCGGCTGGGGGCGGCGGCCCCGCCGCACTCCCGGGCGGGG
>NW_008594702.1:0-3998 GCF_000691845.1 Merops nubicus | reverse complement strand
AAAGACGGGGACCTGCGTGAGCGGGTCCAGAGTAGCCCCAGCAATGACCCGAGGGGGGAACCCCTCTGCTGGGAGCCCGGCAGGAGAGAGTTGGGCTGGGGCAGCCCCAGAGGAGAAGGCTCCAGCTGGGGAGACCTGCTGGGGGCTGCCAGGGGCCTGTGAGAAGGATGGGGACAGACTTCTAGCAGGGCCTGCTGCACCAGGACGAGGGGTGATGGTTTTGAACTAAAAGAGGCAGGTTTAGACTAGAGAGATGGAAGAAATGTTTGACACTGAGGGTGGTGAGCCCCTGGCCCAGGCTGCCCAGAGAGGTGGTCACTGCCCCATCCCTGGCACCATCCCAGGTGAGGTTGGCCAGGGCTCTGAGCACCCTGCTCTAGCTGCAGATGTCCCTATCCCTGCAGGGGGTTGGACTGGATGGCCTTGAAAGGTCCCACCCTACCCAAGCCACTCTACAACTCTATGATTCTCTTCATCTGCTGGGAGCAGTGAACATGAAGACTCACCACATCTCAATACATAAATGAGGTGTGCCCTCACTCATCACCTTAACTTCTAACAGCCTGGGCAGGAACCCAATAGGAGAAGAGGAAGGTGGGCATGTGGCATCACATGGTGACACAAGATGGGTGCCAAGTGCCAAGTTAGCAAATTCTTATTAGCCTCAGTGAGTGCAGCCAGAGCTGGTCCCGTGTGGGAGCTGGTGGGAGGATGGTCTCCCTGGAGATATCTCCCAAACTGCTGGTGATGGGGAGCAGGCCTCAAGTGCCCTGCCACACCAAGGGAAGTGTTTGCTCGGGTGTCATGAGTGGCACAGGGACAGGGGCTCAGCAGGAGGTGCTGAAAGTCCCCTCTTGATTTGATGAGTGGAAGAGGCAGAATAAAGAATCTCTCTTTCCTTTCTATAAGAGAAGCTTAGCTTTTGCTGCTGCTCTTTGCTCAGAATTAACATGACTCTGTTTTGAAATTCTCCAAACCACATTTAGAAAAAGAAAAAAACCCAAACTCAACACTTTTCAACTACAAAACTTCCTAGAGAAAGTGACTTTAAGAGGAGAATCTCACCTGGGAAGGGCACCAGCGCCGGCTCGGGGGAGGTGCCTGCAAGGGAGGAGAGGAGGGATCAGGTCTCCCCAGCGTCCTGGCAGCCAGCAGAGGAGGGTGGCAGCAGCAGGGACCTGGGTGGGCACGGCTGGGACCGGTGGGACCTGGCAGCCCCCAGCCCCTCCCCTCTTCTGCAGAGACCTGAGGCTTGTAGTGGGAAAAGAAACAGCCCAGCTCATTGTTTCAGCTCCTTTGCAGGTGGGGAAACTGAGGCAGGAGCGTGTGGCTGGCTCTGGGGTGGGACTGGGCTCTAACCACCGGGTTACATGATGTGTCCCTGCCCTCAGGAGACCCAGGAAGCTGCAGGGCAGTCGGCCTCACCTCCATCTGTGGTGAGGTGGTGGAACAGCTCGTTCTGGAGATCATCTCTAAGCATGTGCAGGAAAAAATGGTTATCAGGAGTAGTCAACGTGGATCCACCAGGGGGGAATCGTGCTTGACCCATCTATCTAGAGGTTCTCCTCTACCTCTACTCTGCCCTAGGGAGGCCACCTCTGGAGTATTTGGTCCAGTTCTGGGCTCCCCAGTTCAAGAGAGACAAGGAACCACTGGAGAGAGTCCAACAGAGGCTGTGAAGATGCTGAGGGGCTGGAGCATCTCTGTGCCAGGACAGGCTGAGAGCCCTGGGGCTGCTGAGCCTGCAGAAGACTGAGAAGGGATGTGATCAATGCTGATCAAGGAGCAAGAGGCTGGGGCCAGACTCTTGTCAGTGGTGCCCAGCAACAGGACAAGGGGCAACGGGCACGAACTGGAACCCAGGAGGTGCCACCTGAGCAGGAGGAGAAACTTCTTTGGTGTGAGGGTGCAGAGCCTGGAGCAGCTGCCCAGAGAGGCTGTGGAGTGTCCTTCCCCCTCTTCTTCCTTCCTCTCATCCAGAGCAGCAGCTCCTCTGAGGGAGCCAGCATCTGGCAGCAGCAGCCACAGGTGGGTCTTGCCTTCAGCCAGGTCTCAGGGCCCTTCGTGTCTCCCTGGTTCCATTGCTGACTGGCTGTGGGCCCTGGGCAGGTCCCTCATCCTCCTGCCCATGTCCCATCTCCCCACACAGAACTCAGGGTGCAAGGTGGGAGTGAGGAAAGCCAGCCCTGCTTGGCATGGGAAACCTGCTGGAGATCTCCTGAAGGAAGATGCTGCACTGGGCATCCCTGTGTGACCAAGGGGGTCACGGCAGTGTGACCATGGTGCCCCAGGGCATGGGGACGGGTGGATGAACCCCGTGGATGTCCCCATTGCTGCCCCAGGAGCTTGGCAGCCCTTGGCAGGTGCTCGAGGGCAGCACTTGGGGCACCTCGGGCTCGGGACTCCACCTGCACAGTGACAGTGACACCCTCCTTTGGTGACACCTTCCCAGCAAACAAAGTCCCTCCCCACCAAGTACAGCAGCCAAGGGCTGATGGATGCCCGTGGTGGCTCTGTGGCCTGTTTTCCTACCCCTGGCTTGGCCCAGCCCTGTCCTGCTTCATGCTCAGCCTACAAGCAACGACTCAAAGGTCAGTTCCAGCCACTCATATGTCACCACCACGAGAAGCAGCTTGAGATGAGCCTGGAGGGGACGGTCGAGCAGATGAACCCACCTCCCTTTTGCCTTGCTAGGACGTGGCCTAGGAGAGCATTCAGTCAGCTAGGAACCAGAGCTGCCAAAGACAGACCTAGGAGCCCCAAGAGAACTGAGGCAGCAGTCTGGCTGTGACTGTGACCTAGCACCCAGGAGCAGGGGCTTGGAGAGAGAGGCCACCCTTAGCTGGGATGGACAAGAGCAGCCAGGGTGCTCCAGCCACGGTTGGGTGCTGGGGTCAGGCATGCTGGAAAGGGCTCCTGTGACACCAGCAAGAGCTGGGAAGTCAACAGGAGGGACCAAGAGAGAGGCTGGCTCACTGAAGGAGAGGATGGGGAAGGACACAGCAGCCCCACGGGCTGGAGAACAGGAGATGGGTAGTTCACATCATCTCTGCCCCAAAAATGTGGGGATGTGAGGCTTTTTAGGAAGAGTGTTTGATCCTGGCTGGTATTGATTTTTCACACCTAGTCCATGGCAGCGCCAGGAAGGGAGTGCATGAAAAGGACATTGTTACATATTCAACACTCATCTCCCTTTAAGTCAAAATCAAAGCTCTGAAAGATTCATTTGAGAGCATCCTCCAGCAAAGTCAAGAGAGACCTGAAAAAAAAACCATGCCTGGTGTGTCTACATCAATGAGGAATGAGAGGAGAGCAGTATTTTTTGAGAAGAGAGAGAGCCCCCACGTTCCTCTGATCAGCTTCACAAAGCCCAGAGAAAAAGGGGAAACTATCCCCAGTTACATCCCTCGGAGGGCAGTGTGAAACAAAAGCACCCCGTGGGAGGACAGCATGCCCTTCATCAGCCCCTTAGCTGTGCCCAGGGAGGAAGAGAACCAGGAGTACCCAGTGGCACAGGGGACAGTGGCAGAGCCACCGGGTCCTCACACAGTGACTGGGGGTGCGGGCGCTGCCCCCAGCAGCTCGGGGGGCTGGGAAGCTCCAGCTGAGGGAACAGGAACTGGAAAACATGATTTAATCCAATTAGGGTGTCTGAGTACACCTTCATTGCTGGTTTTCTGGCTGGCTTTGTCTTGGCAGGGCTCTGCTGAGGCAGGAAGGTGTCACCAACCTCCCGGCTGTAACTGCCCTGAGAAAGTCACACTGGGATAATGACCCTGCCCCAGTCACGCTTGCTGGGGAGCCAGAGTGGCTTCCTCCAGTTCAACTGGAACACTTCCCAGCCTGCTGCTCATCCCATCCAGTGCCTCGTCAGGGCCAGTCCCACAGCTCCCACCCCTCGGGCATCAGCATCCTCCCAGAGATGCTGCTCTGGGGCCTGGACCTGCACCAGCCCCACTGCTGGCAGCTGCCTGAGCCAGGCTCTGCCTGCTCCAACC
>NW_008594701.1:0-527 GCF_000691845.1 Merops nubicus | reverse complement strand
CACAACAAAGTGTTCTGTGAGCCCAAAGTAAAATTACTTGTGTTTCACAACTAGGATTAAGAAAAACCAAAATTATGACAACTTTGAGTTATGTTCTTGACAATTTTCTTGAGAAATACAACCTGTTGTTATTTTCATTGCACAGGTGTTGTCTCTAGGCTTCAAGAAAAAACAGTAATCATATTTCACTACTGAAAGTTAACTTTGAAATTCCCATCATTAATTTAATCCATTTGAGAGTCAACTTTATGAAAAACTATCAGAATGTATTTGAAAACTATTAGAGGTGCATGAGAAGTTGGAATGACTTCTTCACTTGAAGAGAAATGAATGTTCTATGCAAAACATTACTTCAGCCTAGCAGGAGAGTGCACATGTAATTTATGATCTCCATCTTTTTGTTTCTGAAGTACCATCTTGTCATGGGGTCTCAGGCAGCAGCTACAGTCCATCTGCAGCAGCTTCCTTTTCTAATCCTTAATTTGGTGTCAATGTAACAAAAAAAGATTGTGCTAAATATGTGTATT
>NW_008594700.1:21340-21656 GCF_000691845.1 Merops nubicus | reverse complement strand
CACGCTGGCACGCAGCCGTCGGCCCCGGTGCCCGGCTGGGAGCCTGGCCAAGCACAGGGGCAAGCAGGGGCTGCAAACCGCCTCCTCCTTGTACCCATCACCTCTCACAGCTGGTCCCTACTGTCCCAGGCAACTTGTAGACATTTCTTAAAGTCCTTCGAGACCTTTGATGTCTCTGTTTTATACTGTAAGAATTGCTGGGTTTGTCATCCCTGTGGACAGGTTGTCTCTCCTGTATCTCACATCCTTCCTGTGGCCCGTGGCTTTTCTTTGGTATGCCTGGGGCAGGGGGAGGGCTCTGCTGTCAGGAGAGCAG
>NW_008594700.1:17395-21302 GCF_000691845.1 Merops nubicus | reverse complement strand
CCTGACCTTTGCATGTCACTTACATCTTAGCTGCTGGAGGAATTGGGAAGGCTGCCTGCCACAGGCCATGTGCTGCTGCAGGTCCCTCGGAACAGGGATGCACTGTTGGCCCCCTCGAGACACCCCAAACTGAGGCTGCAGCCAGATGTGAGGCTTTTCTCCAGCATGAATCCCAGTGACATTCTCTGCAGTAGCATCATCTAGGCAAGGGCTGGCCGAGGGCAGCCCCAGGCTCCCTGCCTGGGTACTTGGGCACAGTGAACCGGGCTGTGCTAAATAAGGGAGTCATTGAGAAGAAAGGAGTCCAAGCTGGTCCTCACCTATGGGTGGGAGTGAAGGGCATTGCAGAAGATAGCATTGCAGACCCATCTCCAGCATCACTGTGAGAGATCTCTGAAGCCCAGGGTGGTCCCCCCATGCCAGCGTTTTGCCACAGGAGAGGGTTCAGCACTTGGGCACTGGGCTTGCCTGCACCCCCCTCTCCAGTCCCGCAGCACTGCTGGGGACGTGCCCGTGCCGAGGGAGGGATTTCCAAGGGCACATCAGGGATGCCAGCAGTCTCTCCCCAGAATGGCCCACTCGTTCCTGGCAGCCTAGCCTGCCTTCCCTGCTCTGCAGTCCCCTGAGGCTGTAAACATCTCGGATTCCGTGCCTTGCCTGTTCAGGCACCTTGCAGATTCAAGGCATGTTGCTGTCTTAAAACCTATCAGGTTTCCTGTCACCTCCCGGGGCCCATGAATCTACGGGCTGATGGTGGAGCTGGGACTGAACTGACACTGTGGGGGAATGTCTCTGCGCACCCCTCGCACTCCCCTCAGCTTCTCAGTGCTCAGGTTTATAATTGCCCCCAGTTCATGGGAAACTGCTCCAGCCCCTCAGAGACAAGAGCAGTCCCCAGCATGCTGGAACCACCTGTTCTTCCCCAGCTCAGGTGGAGCTGCCAGGGACATCCCAGGCACTGGGTACCACCTCCACCCATGGCTGGTGCCACGCCTTCACTGCCAGCTCTGCCAGCAGGGCAGGCAAAGGGCCCATCACTCCTGCCAGCCTAATAAGCCAGGATGTAGAGACCAGGACACTTTTCTTGCTGCTGTCACGCTGCTCGGACAGGCCAGCTGTATCCCTGACCCCGGGGAGGGGGGAACTAGAGACGCCGTGGGTGCTGGAGCCCTGCCAGGCAGCAGTGAACATGGGCTGCACGCGCAGCCGATGGCCCCAAACCCTCATAAATCTCCGTTGCCATGGCCCATGGCTCACCTAAGTAGATTTGATTTGTCAAATATTAAAATTAATTTAGGATTGAGTGGTGGCCTGTGTGCGTGCCCTGCTCTCCCGCCTTCCCCTCGCCGCCACCTCTGCTCCCGTCCAATGCATCATCCCCGGCCTCGTGCTCTCGCCCCAGCCGGGGCACGGGGAGCCGGGATAAATCATCCTGCCGCCGCGCGCCGAGACGAGCCGATTGCTTGCTCGGCGGCAGGGGATCACAGGGGAAATCACACCGCGTGCCGCCCGCTCCGTGCCGGGGGCGGGGGAGACGCCACACGCTTAGGCAGAGATTTATTTATTTGATTTTACTGGGTTGCTTTTTTTTTTTTTTTAATTTTTTTTTTTTTTTTCATCTCTCAAACGCCCACCAGGGAATTGCAGCCCCTGGAATATTAATACCACACAGGACGCCGGCTTGTTAAAATGTCACCTGGCTGTAATTTCTCCTGTGCTTATTATTCCCTGGGGAGCACAAGCTCCCATCCCTCCGTGCCTGAGGTGATCCCGGCACATGGGGCAGCCCTGCCTGTCCACTTTGCTGCAGCACGAGGGCCCCTCCATCACATCATCCAAAATGTTCCTGGCCCTCTTCCACCACCTCAGCGGTGGGCTGCACCGCCTCTGGCATCGCCTGCTGAGCTGAGCCCCGGGGACCGATGCTGGGAGAGCCCTGTGCCATGTGGTGCCAACCCAGCCTGGATGGTGCGATGAGCAAAGGATGCCAGTGTGGGCTGGGGGCAGGGTGGCACAGGGAACAGCTGCCTTAAGGAAACTTTGGCTCAGTTCCTGCAAATTAATGTTTTTTTCCCAAACAGTTTCCCGGCGCTAAGCGCGACGCGGGGAGCAATTATCTTTAGTGTCGATGTTATTACCATAAAAATTGCATTGAGGACTTTTCTCCTCCGATTAGAAAGTTAACGATCATCACTGCCTTCATTGTTCCCCGCACCGTGCTCGCTCTAATAAAGAGTCTGTGCACTTTACTTTTCACTTAGCATGAAAATTACCCAGCTGCTGCTTTGCACGGCTGTGCAGCCCCCGCGCTCACCTCCCAGTGACGGGCCCTGGCAGGGGCCGGCGGCAGCTACTGCCGGCACGTCGGGGACGGACGGGTGACCTTCGGGCCTCCCTGCGCGGTGGGGACCTGGGCTCACCTCAGGGCAGGGGATGCCCATGCTGGGGCTGCCTGCCCTGCATGTGTGCCATGGGAATACCCGACGGATGCTTCCCTATGTGCTCTCCTCAAGGAATGTGCTGCCAGCAGCCCCTGCCCACGCCCATCCACTCGTCATCCTCAGTCCCCCAAAACTCAGATGCAAAGGGCATTACCTTTGCTCCCCTTGCTGAAGGCTTGGAGTGGCTGGGATGGGTCCAGCCTTGCCGTGGCAGCTGCACACCTGGCGTGAGCCTTTGCTGCGGCTCTCCATCCATGGCCAGGCTGGGGTCCCTCCCAGCAGTGCTCCCATTGCCTCTCGTGGGCAGGGAGTGAGAGGGAGCCCTGCTGCTGCCAGCTGCTTGCCCACCCTGCCATGCTGGCAGCAGCATCATCACCGCTTACAGCAAGCCAGGGCTGTCCCTGCCCGTGGACCTTTAGGCTTCGGCACTTGCCGTCAGTCCTACTGCCTGTGACTTTCACAGGGAATATTTGTACCGTTCTGCTCGATATCAGCATAGCTCTTTAAATTCTCCAAGTGCTGTAAAAATCATAGCTAATCTTCAGAGAGCTTTTTTTTTTTTTTTTTCTGAAGCTCTTCATTACTCCCTAATTGTTCAAACTTCTCTTCTTTTCCTCCTGATTAAAAGCAGATTTTAAAAGTGCAGTTCAGTTTCTCAGCTATTTTCAAGTCAAATGGATTCCATCCCCCTCTCCATGTATTAATAACCTGTTCTCGTGCATCCCCCAGTGAGCCAGTAAAAGCCCTTCTGAGCAGAGACAAGGTGACAGCAGCACTCCGGAGGGAGCGATTGGAAGGGGGTTACAGCTTGGAGGGAGAGAGATCCATCCATCCAGCTATCTATCATCCACCCTGCTATCATCCATCTACCAGAGAAATAACATTTGCAATTCTGTTTTTGCTCTCCTAATAATCATTAATATTTTTTTTACCTTCCCAACCAGCAGCGGGAGGAGAGGCAGGGGTCTGGGGTGCGGGAAGCACTGTGGGGCGCAGGGGATGTGAGAGGAAGGGGGTATGAGGGTGTGGTGAGGTGGGGTGCAGAAGCTGGTGTCTCTGCATGCTGGTGTGCAGGGTGGCTGCGCTGCTGGGGAGCTGGATGAAGGGAAAGCAGGAGAATCCAGCACTGGTCCCCAACACATCCTGTAGCAGGAGGAAGTGTTTGGTGGGCTGGAGAAGCGTCTTTCCAAGGGGATTGTGGGCTGCGTGTACTTTCGGGTGAAAAGCAAGCACCGTGCTGCCCCAGACTTCACCCCTGCACAGCAGGGTGGGCCTGGTGCCCATCCTGGGTGCAAATGGTGCAGGATAATCACGGACAGCACCCAAAGGTGCAGCGTGCATCGTCCTCTCACCATCCCCTGAGACCGGCACCAGGGAGTCCTGCTGTCTCCAGCTGGCAATGGCAGCACCCCCAGCAGAGCCCCAGCCCCCAGCCCAGCTGGCCTGCCACAGGCGGCAGGCCAGCG
>NW_008594700.1:14185-17328 GCF_000691845.1 Merops nubicus | reverse complement strand
ACCGCGGCCCTGCCAGGGAGCGGGTGCTGATTTCTGATGAGGGATGAAGAGGGTGGGAGGAGGAATCCCAGGTGCCACTGCCTAGCTTCAGCGCTTCCACTATCTCTTGCTCACCTTCCTTCCTTTCAGTTACCGCCACATAACCTGCCTCTGGCAGGGGCGCTGGTCTTGTAAAACTCGGCTGGAGTTGCCAGGTTGGTTTGCACCATCTTCAAGTCACTTGCTGCTCTTAGACAATCACCTACCAGTGCCAGTGATGATAAAACTTTCAGAGCTTGTGAGCCAGCTCTTTGGTTACCAGGCTAAGATGCTTTGCAGCTCTGAGCTTCAGTGTCCTCCTGGATGGGCACTCAGCAGCCCTGGACACCTGGCTACATCCACGGCAAGTCCAGTACAGGACCAGTCCCCTGGGCCCTGCTGGTGAGCTCTCCTCTTCAAAGGTCTCCTCATCCCTCTGGACGGCTCAAGCCACCCATCACACTTCCCAAGCAGCAGCGTGGAGCAACAACAGGGACCTGATGAGGCTGAGAGGGGGGACAGCAGGTGAGGTCCCAGGGCCTGTCACTGGCACTTGGGAGAGGCTGCAGGGAGGGTCCCCCACACCAGGCTCAAACCTCCAGGAGACGTCAGCAGGATCATGGCTGTGACCATGCCATGGGTGGAGGGATGCTGGCAGCCCAGGCACAGGGAGAGCCACTGTGCACCGGGGTGCCAGTGTCCCCTCAGTTGGCCCATCCCGGCAGATGGCAGCAGGGACACATCACAGCCTGGCAGAGCATGGGGACCTGCCTTGTGCCCTGACCTTGGAATAATCTTCAGTAGGATTAAGAGCTTAAACGTATCCGTGTAATTGCCAGGCCCCTGCTGAGCTGGAGAGAGTGTGAGTGCCAGCAGCACCGGGAGGCAGTGCCCAGGCATGCCTGCTACTGCCTGCTACCTCTGCCACCATAGCAGGCATCACAGGATTCACCATCCTGGTTGCATGGACAGCTGTGTACAGGCGAGAGGGGAGAGTGCTTGGCATGGGAAGGGGTGGTGCCCAGGGAATGTGCCCCACAGTGGGCTCTAGAGGAAGATGCCAAGTGTTCAAAACCCCGGGTGTGTTACCCACAGCTCTCCAGCACAGTCTCGGTCCTCCTGAGCACCCCTCCGGGCACCCCTCCGCCACCTCTCATCTCTTTGACCAGGGAAAGACACAGGGCTGCTCCTGTGTGTGCCTTGAGGAATAGGAAAGGCTGGCTGGGATGCCAGGGGCCAGGGGACTGTGTCCTGCCTGGACAGATGATCTGGAAGAATTTATTCCCCTGCCTGGGAGGAACTGTCAGTATCAGGATTTTTAGGGTGCTCAGTGTGTTTTCAGCACCCATCAGTAAGCAGAAGACATTCAGGGTTGGCAAAGGTGCCAAGAGGTCTCAGACACCCTTGAAGAGCACCCTGGCACTGGGCTAGGAACACCCAGAGCACCAGCATGGTCCTTGCCTTGCCATGCCAGGGGGTGCCAGCACCCTGGTCCCGGCCCATCCGGCTGGTGTGGGGCTTGGCACAGAGCGGGGAGCTGCCATCCCAGCCCCCTCCCTGTCTGCCTAATGGTCCCTGACATTTAAATGAGATTTAGTGCTCAGCCCGATGCTGAATATTCATGAGCCCATGCGGCCCTGACAGCCTGGCTGGGGCTGCTCTCATGATTAATAATTTGTTTTTTCCTTTACTGTAAACCTCACCTGCACTCGCTGCTTGCTCTGGCACCACCAGCCCCATCGCTGCTGGTGAGCACCCATAACTCTGGCCCAGAAGGTCCCTCCCTCACCTCCCTGCCTGCTGTGAGGCAACTACTGCAGGGCTGTGCAGCCTCCCAGGGACCCAGCCAGGAGTGAGTGGCATCTGCCAGGCACCAGGAAACTCTTCATGGCTCTGAGTGTGCCAAGACCTGCACACAGGGAGCAAGAATCCTGCCTGCTCCTGGCACAGAGGCAGCCCTGGTTGCCTGGTGTCTGCAAAAGAGACACAGGGGTCATGTGTGGGCCACCCCAGGAAGGGGTCTGCAGCCCACAGCAGTGCTGTCTCTTGCACCCTCCCCGTGCCCCAGACTGGCTGTCGGCACAAGCATGTGGTGGTGGGTCCAGGAGTAATTCCAGTTGCCCCCAGATAGCAACACCCTGCAGAGGTGCAACCAAGTCCTCCTGATGCCCCCATGCTGGGCTCCATCACTGTTGCCACCTGTCCAGGTGGTGCCAAGGCTGCCAGGCTCTCCCAGGTGGACTGGCATGGGCAGGCAGCCTCCAATTGTGGCACAGCCAGCCTCCCATGAGCTCAGCACCAGGGACCCGTTTCTGGTGCCATTTGTGTAGTTTGTGGCCAGTGCAGATGTTCCCCCAGCAAACCTGGCGTAGCAGTGCCCAGCCCTGCCTCAGACACTCTGCCTTCCCAGGCACCCATCCCCAAAGTCACTGCTCTCAGGCCCCTCGCTTGCCATCTGGCTGCCTGCCGGCCGCAGTGTGGAGGTGCGTGCCGCGGCACGGCTCAGTGGGACAAGCCTGGGGAGATCCCATGGGACCTGTGGGGAGCTGTGCGGCCAGGCTGCCACTTCCTCTCCAGCTCGGTAGCTCGGCTCCGGCAGCTCTGTGCAAATTGCATAAATATTCATGGCAAGTGGAGGGAAATGTGACTGTCCCGGCTGATTACCTGCACCCATGCTGAAGGCTGCGGCTGCTCCCTGGGTACCGCCGGCCGAGCACCTGCCTTGCGCTGAGGGGTGGCCAGGACACCCCACGCTGCCCACCTGCAGCGCGGCATGGGGCACAGAGCCACTGGGACCCTGCACAGGGCTGCAACAAGGGCTGCAGGCTGTGGACAGGCTCATCCTCAGCCATTCTGCAAGCTGAAGCCACAAATGAGGCGTTTTCAGAGAAGGTCCTGAGACACCCAAGACTTTTCCAGCCTGTCCCACCAGCCTTGCCACCGGGCTCAGGGGCTCTTCGGAGTGCAGCCGTAGGGTGCCTGCTCCCCGGTGACATGTCACACTGGCTTTGGTGACCCTGGCACATTCAGTGCTGTCCCCTCCCTGTTGCTTTGGGCAGATGTGGGCAGGGAGTGGGACAGAACACCCAGGAGGAGCCCGGGCAGGCAGGCCAGCTGGGATCCCC
>NW_008594700.1:13701-14153 GCF_000691845.1 Merops nubicus | reverse complement strand
CAAGGTGCTGGGCTAATAGCCTGATTTATTCCTTCCCGTCTCTCTGGAGCACGCGAGGTTCCCCACTGTGTCCTGAACGACCTCATGCATAATACCATGCACAATCCTATTAACGCCGCCCCGCCACGCACTCCCTGCTTAGCGCCGCCACTCACCAATGCAATTTGCCCATGATATATGGGAAAAATAATTGAACTATATTTGAAAATATATTGAGAATTACAGCTTGCGCCCGTTGGGATTTATAGGGGTCATATTTCACAAAACCACGGCCCTGCACACCAAGGAGCCCAGCGCTCCCAGGGAAAAACCCATGCTCAGGGCAGGCTGTGGGGGAACAGGTCCCACCACCCTCGTGGGGCTCAGCTCGTGCCTGTGGGAGCCAGTGCATGGTACGAGGGGGTCTGGCACAGCCCTGCACCCTTGCTAGTGGGCTTGGGGTGCCGCGGGAG
>NW_008594700.1:10835-13683 GCF_000691845.1 Merops nubicus | reverse complement strand
GCCATGGGTGCAGCCATGTGGGCACGGCCGCTGCCAGCCAGAGCCAGGCTGAGCTTAATCCCCTCCCAGCAGGAGGGAGAAAAAGCTCCTGGCACCACACTGCCTGCTCAGCTGCACAGCTCTACTTGCCATGCCAGGCAGCCAGCTAGCTGGGTGCTGGTGTGCCCTAGCCTGCCATGGGATGTCCCCTCGAAGGGCTAGTGGCTCTCTGGCCAAGCCGGCCCCCGTGTTGAAGGAGGCAGGGAAGGGGCTGAGGGCTCTCTGCAGAGCTTCAAGACCTGAGGCCCTCCACAGCCACCCCTCTAGCTCCTCAGCCCCAGCACTGCCCTGCATGTGGGGTGGCATTTCCCTGCCTGGCTTTGGATGCCTGATGCAGTGATGGCAGCTCGGTGCCCAGGGGACACATCCCTTCCCTCCTCATCCCCACCTCTGCCTCCCACACATCCCCCCAGCTCTCTGCCCACATGCCCCCCCCGGGCACCCCTGCCCCAGCCTCCCAGCCCAGGTTGCCATGCCAGGCACATCCTCAGCACCATGGGTGCTGCTGGCACAGGTGCTGCGGGGAACATTAATCTTTAATTTCCTGTCAAAGCCTCTTGCTGGAGACAGCAGCACCTGGCACAGGGGTGCAGCAAATGCCCGCTGTGCCCGGGGTGGGGCCAGGATGCAGGCTGCCCTGGGGCATGGGGAACTCAGCTGGGGCACTCAGCCCACTGCCACGTCCCGCAGCTGCGCAGTCCCGTGCCTGAGGCGGGCAGGGAAGCAGCGGTGGCAGATGTGTGCCCACTCATGGGGAGGAAAAGAAGAGAGGCAGAGAGGCAGCAGTGCTGCCCAGATGGAGAAGCTCCCCCAGGACCACTGTCTGCCGGAGCTGGCCCTGGGGGGAACCCACCCTCTCCCTGGCCCTGGCTGACCCAGCTGCCCTCATAGCTGGTCCTGCAAGGGAAGCACACAGGGATGGGGAATCTTTGCTAGCGGCTCCCAGGGCCATGGGGCTGGAGAACCTTCAGCCCTGTGGCCTGTTGAAGGACCCCGGGGCACTGCTGGCTGGAGGAAACTACCGGCGTGCCATGGGGAAGGGGAGCTATAAATAGCTGCCCGCACAGGGTGGAGGGGCACTGTTTGGGAAGCCGCTTTGTGATCAGGACAAAGAAGAGGCGTCTTTGCACTTGCTCTTCATTAGCTGTCTTCCTCTGGCTGGCCGGGCCAGGATGCGCTCGCATCGAGCGACAGCAGGATGTAGCTGCCGGTGTCAAGGACGCGAACAATAAGGGCTTTAAATAGCAGCGCTGCCTTTGAAACCCTCTCGCCTGCGCCACAGACCGAGCCCGGGAAAATTGTGTGGCATAAGACACCAGGGGGTGCAGAAGCTGGGGTGTCTTCACCCATGGGCAGGGACTCACCAGTGCCACGGTTGCTGCCTATGGGCAGGTGGTGCTGTGGCCAGGACAGGCGGTCTGGAAGCGGTCCGGGATGCCGGGGCAGATCCATCCCTGCAGCTCCTGAAGAGGCAGAGTCCAAAGCTTCCCCTGCACAGTCCCCTGTAGTCCTAGACGCACCTCCCAGTGCTGCCAGAAAGGTGTCCCTTGGCTGCCTTCTGCTTTCCCCTCCCTCTGGCTCCATGGCTCTGATCTCCCGCCTTCCTCCGCGAGGTGAAAGACCCTGTAGGGGCTGCCAGTGGTGTCCTCTCCCCCTGCGAGGCACTGAGTCACCTCTTCACCTTCGCCATGATGAACCAAACAGCCAAGTGGCATCCAGCAGTGCTGGCAGGGATTTGGTGGCACATGAGATGGAGAAAGAAGGTGCTCTTCTGCCTTGGGGGCCCCAGCTCCCATGCCATGCCAGTGCAGGAGAGCCCTGGTCCTGGGTCAGACAATGGGACTGGGCACCCAGGAGCTCCACATCAGGCTGACGGAGAGAGATCAGAGGTGGCAAGCCACGTGCAGGCACGTGTGTGTGCACAGGGGGGGCTGGCTGTGCGAATTAGCAGGCCCTTAAATCAACACAGCACTTCAGACAGGAAGGAAATAGGCTTTGCCGACGGCAGGAGCGGCACTTGCTTTGTGCACGTTACAGAACATCAGGAAAATGTCAAATTTACATAAAAATGATACAAACTCATTGGAAGAAACATGCATCCAATTATCGGCCCCAGCGCTGGCACGGCTCCGCAGCCAGGGGCTGGCCGGCCGGCTCGCTGCGAGGGACCCATCCCCGGGGCACGCATTTCATCTCTGGGTGTTTAACATCAAAGCAACAAACAGCCCCGGCTCTGCTGGCCCCACTCCCTCCCACCAGCTGCCTGCACACCGCTGCCGCACAGGCCCACGCGCTGGGTGCAGGACCGAGGGTGGCAGTGCTGGGGTTTGGTCCTGCTCCTGCTCCTGCCAGGGCACGGTGGGGAAGGGGCTTTGCAGTTGCAGCACCCGGCTATGTCAGCGGTGCTGGGGCAAGGTGAGGGCACCGCTGAGCAGCTCGGAGCAGAAGGGATGGAGAGCTTCCTTGTGCAAAACCTCTTGGAATTTTTGCCGGTGCCATGCTGGGGCCCCGTTTCTGGCTCTGTGCCAGGCTGTCTCAGTGGCCCCTTCCCTCCTGCCTTTCCCAGAGAATGGCCACCGGCATCCCCAGAGTTGGGAGAAGCCACATCTGACACATCCCTCCTGCTGCGGCCCCACAACCAGGAAGCATGTACTGGTATGACATCCTGCATTCACCCCGGGTCTAGGGGCACCCAGGGAGAGCATGGCTGGATGCAGGGACATGGTCAGGGGTGTCCCTGGCAGGTGTCTTCGAGTCGTGCTCTGTCCCTGCCCATGCTGGCATCCCATGCCGTTACCCAGGATTGATG
>NW_008594700.1:10363-10766 GCF_000691845.1 Merops nubicus | reverse complement strand
GGAGGTGAGGTCTCCGTGAGCGTGGGACGCGGCCGTAACTCATGCCCGGGAGCCTGGCGCCCGGCTCGTTACTCACCGGGCACCCGTGACTTACAGCTCTGCCTCGCGCCGGCACACCTCAGCAGCAAGGGATCAGGGTGGGGAGGGACGCGGCTGAGGACACGGGACAAACCTCTCTGTCCAAGCAGCCCACGGGCTGGCGACCTTCTCCGGCTGCCTCTGTGCCTGGCAGTGTGCTGGGAGGTGGGCTCACGCAGCCCCAGGAAGGGCTGCTGGGGTGGCACAGCAGCCGGGATTCCCCTTGCCGCACCCGCCAGCTGGTGCCCAAGCTGCAGCGCCCGGGGGAGGCTGACGAGCCGTTAATTACAGGTGCTGCTTGGCTGGGGCACACCGCCGCTGCTGC
>NW_008594700.1:7695-10332 GCF_000691845.1 Merops nubicus | reverse complement strand
CGCTGCTGCTCGGCTGGCAGAGCCGTGCGGCGGGTGACACACTCCATGATAAATTGATATCCCGTTTAGCATCAATTTTCCCTTCTCTGGTGGCAGACAGCTGTGCTAATGGGATGGGACAAGTGAAAATGAAATAACAGGCCCTGAGCACACCGGCACGCGCCGCACCACCGGCCCTCCTGCAACGGCTGTCGATCCCCAAGCGACAGGCGAGACCCCACACACCCCGGGGTGGGGGGCCGGCAGCCTGCGGTCAGGGCTGCCTTCTTCATCCTGGCAGCATGCTGAGCACCGGCTGCGAGAGGCTTTCCGGGTGGCAGTTGGGCACCCGGGGAAGGTCTGTGACATGTGGTGTGGTGTGCCAAGTACCCAATACTGTCTGCAAGACTGGTGTTTGTAGAATATGGGGTGCCTGGGGGGAGCTGCTCTCTGCAGCAGGCTTCAAGGCAGGTGCTGGAGAGGGCTGGTTGCATCGTGGCCAGCTGTCGATGGTCAGAGTGGGGGTGCCTGGTGTCTGAGTCTGTTTGGTGTTTGCATTTGAAGTGTGGTGGCTTGGCACATTTCCTATTTATAGAGTGCAACAGAGCAAGGAACCAGAGAAGCATTTTGTTGGCATTCAGTGCCTATGCTATGTTGGGTATTTGCAAAGCACACAATGCCTGAGCTGATGAACGCAGCATCCCCAGTGCCTGCGCCAGGTTTGGTGTATAGCCTGTGGCACTCTGTACCCACACTCGCGCAGCTCTTTTCGGCACGCTCAGCACCAGCCACACACTAGTTATCAGGAGTGTATTTGTCAAATCAGTGCCTGCAGTGTGTTTGCAGTTGTGGTGTGTGCAGCACTTCATGCCCATGGTTTGCTTTATAATTGCAGGGTGCTCAGCACTTAATACCTGTGGCATCGTTGTTATTTGCACAGTGCTCACGCTCAGTGTCAGCAGCACTCGGCACACACAGCATTTGGGCCGAGGCACCCACTGCTGCTGATGTTCGCAGTGCCTGCACACACTTGTGTCAGCCGTGGTTTCATGTTTGCCAAGCTCTCAACAAGCTCCACGGGCAGCGTTTTGTGTCCAAGGTGTGCCCAGTGCTTCCAGGTTTGGCATTTGCAGCGTAGTCAGTGCTCACGCTGGCCTGCTGTCTGCGGAGTGCTCAGTGTCACTGTTCCCAGGGTGTGATCGGTGTTCGCAGCAGATGCCTGGCACTGTGGCCGTCGCTCGCTGCCAGGGCAGCGTGCAGTGCTCGCCACGGGCACAGCCCGCGGTGCCTCCTGCGTGCTCCTGCCGTCCGCACAGCGCCCGCTCGCTCCTGCAGGTGTGCGCTTGCTGCGTGCCCAGCTGCCAGCCCCCACCGCCTGGTGCGCTGCTCACTTGTGTGCTTTGTGCTTGCAGCCCATGGTGTGGTCGGTACAAGCTTCCTGATGCTTTTGCTATTTCCAGAGCCTGCTGCACAGCATTTGTGGTGTTTCTGCAATTTAACCTGTGCTAAATGCCAGGAGCCAGCCTGCTTCAGAGTGCGGCATGCTCTGTGTGCACTGCTAGCACCAGCTCCTGCATTACCAGTGCCATCAGCCTGTTTCTTCTGCTGAGGCTCACTCTGCAGCACACTCAGCACTCACAGCACAACATGCATCCCAACCAGTGGTGCCCTCGGTGCTCAGCATCGGCCGCCTGTTTGCAGGGAGCTGGTGCTCGGTGCCTGAAGGTGTCCCGTTTGCAATAGCCCGGATCACATTTGGAGCTGAAGCTTCCAGGATGCTCAACAGCTGGGCTCTGTACCTTCTCAGTGTGCTCAGGATGAAGACCAGTGAGGTGTTCGGTGCTTGAAGCGTACTCCACACTTGGTGCCAGCAGCATGCCCAGGGTTTGAAGCACACGGGGCCTGGCACAGCACACGCAGTGTGTTTGCTGTGAGCCACGTGCTCCGCAGCAGGCGGTACCCGCTGTGCTGTCAGTGCTCGTGGCCCACGCTGGGGCTGATTGATGCACTGTGCTCAGTGGCCAGCTGTGCGCTGTGCCCGCAGAGCACTCAGCCCCAGGGCCTACCACAGGGCTGGATCCCAGCCCCAGGAGCTGGGCTGTGGAGCTTGCATCGAGATGGCCCGTTTCCTCCTGCACACCTAGTCTGGCCACTGAGGAGCAGGAGCAGTCCCAGGTCTGGCTCCCAGCCCCTTCACCTGGCAGCCCAGGGAGGGCAGACGGGGTGCGCCTGCCACAGATGGCATTGGTGGGGCCATAGCATTAAGGTTGAGGTTTTAATCACAAAGATGTCAGGAAATGGGGAGCGATGGTTCCCATGGTAACTCTAACTCTGCCCCTTGCCCACGGTGGTGGCTGTGCATGCACGGGGCCGTCATGGGCACCATGTGGCTGAGCTACGGCTGCTTGGGGACCCATAACTTCCAGTCTCCTGGCCTGGATGCATTTAAAACCTCAGCCCTACTGCTGTGCTGAGGCAGCTCTGCTGGCAGTTTATGGCTCAGTTGTTTTTAGGAAAGGCAAGCAGAGGGCAGGAGCTGCCTGGGCAAAGCGCCATGGATGGGGCAGGAGGGACGGGCCAGGGCTGGGAGGAGCAGAGGGCACTGCCCAGGCAGCGGGTGCCGGTGGCTGCAGGGAACAGGGCAGGACAGGGGCTGCA
>NW_008594700.1:1026-7676 GCF_000691845.1 Merops nubicus | reverse complement strand
GGGGGGGAGCAGCTGAGCCACGGATGTCTCTCGGAGCATGAAGAGCAGATCCACACGCTCCACTGGCTGGGCACGCTCCCACCCAGCTCCTCACTTCCCACAGGGCCAGCGTCAAGATGCAGGAACTGTGGTGGGTGTGTGCCAGCCCTGCTGCCCAGTGTGAGTTCTGCTGGAGTGCCAGCATTACCTGTGCCCTGCACGGGGTCTACTCACAGGCTGCACCTCTCCAGAGGTGCTTAGAGAGACTAGTGATGGGCTCCGTGTTGCTGCTGTGCTGGGCTCCACCTCTGCAACACCCATCATCCTTCTGCTCCCGTGCCAGCACAGGACAGACTTGCTCCCTGGTACAGGATCAGGGCTGTTCAGGGTGGGATGGGGCTCTCATCCACCCTGCTTGCCACAGCAAGTTTACATCCAGCTACACAATACCCCTTTGGTGTGTCACAGCTCTGGATATGTCCCCTTGGCTATGAGATGGCCTCCCAGATGGGCCAGTTATGCCCATACAGCTGTGTTCAGCAGCACCCCTACCTGTGCATGTAGCTGTGAACTCTGGCATGCCAGCCTCTGGATATGTGCCAGGCCTGGCACTGTTGAGGCAGGACAGGGGTACCTGGCCAGTGCTCCGATGCCAATGACCAGGGCTTACCCTAGCAGGGAGCCCAGTGCCATGGGGACCTCACATGGCTGGAAGCAGGGTGGTCCCTCAGGCTCAGTCCAGTTCATCTATACAAGCATTCCCTTCGCATGAGCCAGAAACAGCCAGGAGGCTGCCTTAGGAGCTCAGGCTCCCCCCATCACCTCTTCTTCTGGGGATCTCCTGGCCTAGCTTATGAACAGAGAAGACTGTGGCCAAAATGGGCTGCCCACCCTCCAGTCGCCTTTGCTTGTTTTGTCACTTGGGAGGGAGCAAAGCAGAGGGGTGTCCTGCTTACAGCAGGGACAGGGGAGGCTTGACTGTCTCCCACAGCACTGGCTGGAGCATCTCCCAGCCTGGATGCTGCCCTCCCTGCCTAAATGCTGCAGCTCCTATAATGTATTCATCCCAGGGTGCCCTGATGCTGCTGCAATATCATTATTGGAGTTTATTACACTATTAGCTTTAAAGTTTTATAAACCACCAGGCAGATGACAAATGGTGGAGGGCAGGGGGTTCATGCTGTGAGCCTCACTGCTGCACAGGGGGGCTGTGCAGGAATAGTGCTGGGGATTGTCCCAGGAAGGTGCTGAGCCCAGTTTCACTCCCATGCTGGTGCTTTTGCTAGTCGGGCAAGCCCAGCAACACTCAGGCACATGCCCTGCCACCGAGCTGCTCGGCAGAGCGCGGTCACATGCCACCCTGCCCTGCTCAAGATGGCAGAGACCAAGGGGAATCCACCAGCTGCAGTAGTAAAAGGCTATAAAACCAAATGGGTGTCTCCACACACTGCAGTCAGCTCCCAGGGCACCTTCCCCTTCCCCTTTCCAGTGGCATCAAGGCAGAAGGGACTGCGCTCCACTCAGCATCTCGTGCTCAAGGCCAGGGCTCCTGCTGCCGCGCAGCCACTATCCGGGTTGCTCTCCGGTCACGTCTGTGACAGCCCTGCCAGCCGCGGGGGATGCTCCGAGGGCAGCGAGGCCCTTCCCTCCGCTCTGCCGGCTCAGGGCTGGAGGGCAGCGTTAGCCAAGCCTGACCTCGTGCCGGCCACAGGCCAGCGAGCACCGCCAGACCCGGAGCCTGGCGAGAGGTGCTGGGCCGAGCGTCCTCCTAGGAACACACAGCACCCTTTGTGCTGAAACGTGTGCCTGTCCTGCTGGGAAGGGGGCTCTGCTTTGCTTGTCTCCACGGGTTTGGGGGGCTCTCATCGGGGATGCTTGTGCAGCACCATCAAGCAGCAGGCTTAGTTTGAGGGTGGTTTGTACTGATAGGGACAGAGCAGAAGATGGATAGAGGGTGCCAGTCACTGCTGCTTCTCTTGCTTTCAGCCTGGCAGAGCCGGGACGGTGCAGGTCTGCAGCGCACTGGGTATCTCAGAGACCAGGAGCAGGGGCTGCTGTGCACGAGCGGGAAGCCCACAGAGCCACTGCCTGCTGCCTCTCTCTGGGCACAAGGGCAGGGGCTGGTTGGCGTGGAGGCACAGATGAGTGTCTCTGGGCATCAGGAGAGCAACCAGTAAGGGCTCAGCTGCTCCCTGGGGTAAAATACCATGGAATATGGTATATATACCATAGAGTGCATGGGATCTAAGCCTGCTTTGATGCAGGCAGACACTGTCTACTCAGCCATGGCAGATGATCCTACACCCAGGTCCTAGAGAAACCCACTATTTGAATCCTTGGAGGCAGGACCCTAAAAGCTCATAAACCCAGCCATTTTCTGGCAACAGCAAAAGGTGTCCAGGGCACCTTGTGTGAGCTTGCGCACACAGCTTACAAAAGAGACTTTGTAATTGAGGTTTTGCACTTAATGAAGGAATAAATTGAATGGGAGTGTTTTCCTTAATTGGGGTGTTGCATTAATTAAGGTATTGCACTTAATTGGGGTAAAGCATTTAATAAAGTATTGTGTTTAATGGGGGGTAGTTTGCGTAAATGGGGTCAGTGTGTTAATGGGGTGCTGCATCACCGATGCATCTGCCAGCCCCGGCAGATGTGGCATCTGCCACTGGAGGTTAAAGTGGGGAGCAGCTCCCCACACGTGGGGAGCCCAGCCCAGCCACTGCCTGCCCAGGGGACCAGGGCCACCAGCGAGCCTGGTCTGCGGTGCCAGAGCTGCCACCCTCTCCCCATCCCGGCATGGCACGGCTGGCAGCGGTGCTCACAGCCACGGCTCCGCTCCCCGCCCTGCGGCATGCGGCTTCCTCCCGCTGCTCCCAGCCCTGCTGCGCCCCACGGGCACAGAGGGATGGTGCAGACGTTTCAGGGAGTGGGGTGCAAGCAGCATCGATGCTCCTGTGGTTGTCTCATGGCCAGCTCTGTGGCGGATGGTGATGCCCAGCATGCTCATCACACCATTGCCAGCCCCACTCTCCTGTAATTGGAGTGGACATCTTGTCATCCCACATCTCCCCACAGCCAAGGCTCTCACCGTCCTTGCTGTGGATACTAACCTGCCTGGCAGGCGCCAGCAGCACACTGGGGAGGCCTGGGAACGGGGTTGTGCTTGTTAAGCCAACGTGTTCGTAAAGGTCTCAGAGGACCTGACTGGTGGGAGGCAGAGCCAAGCGCTGCGGCCAGCTGGGCTCCGCAGTCACGTTTCCTTCAATTAGATCAAAATTAATGATTGCCCCATATCCACTTCCCTCTGTGCACAGGGCCGTGGCCAGCATCAGCTCCAGAGCATGTGGAGCTGGTGAGGAAGACAAGGCAGCCAGCTCACAGGCTTGGGCTGGTGGCAGAATTGCCCAGCAAGCAGGATCTTCATCCCAGCCAGCTTGGACTAGCAGGGCATCAGGTGGGGGCTGCCTGCTGGAAGCTGCCCCTTGGATAGGCCCCCACTGCCCACCTGATACTGTAGCCATCCCATCACCTGTGTCTCCCCCCAACCCTGGTTGCCCCCACCAGCTCTTCTGCTGACTACTTGCCCAATATAGAACAATATTATCATTAACAGGCAGACCAGCAGCCAAACTCCTCCCTCCACTCCCATATCACACACCAGAGATCCAAAGCGCCAGACAAACAGAGGGAGGAACAAATCCCTGCACCCACCCACCACAGTGGACAGGAAGAAGGGGGCAAGTCAGGCAAGGAGCCAAGCCATGGTCAATGGTAGCAGTCAGGCCATGAGCCCAGTTATATAGCAGAGACTCAGAGACAGCTTCATGTTCGGGGCCTACCATCCTGGGAACTCCACTTGCTGTGAAGACTCAGGAAGTCCCTCCAACAGCCAGAACACTCACACAGCACATGCACAATATAGACAGACCTCCCAACTGCACTACAAGCAGCATCAGCTCTTATAGAGGTGGTATCTTGCACCAACTGCAAGTTAATGTGGAAGGTAGAGGCACCTGGTGGTGATCTCCTAATCAGTTCCCACCCAAGGCTGTCCAGACCCTGGGTGAAAACCAGCTGGGAGGGTTTTTCTTGCCTGGTTGTGGACATCATCCATATGCCAGCCCTTCAGGACTGGGGGTTTAAACCAGCCCTTCACTACCGCTCCCTTTGGTGTCCCTGGGCTGATCCCCTGTGCTGGTGCTGAGGAGCTGCAGCCCCACAGGGCGGCCAGCAGGGTGGGCTCACTGCAGCGGCACAGTGCCTGCTCCAGAACGCAGCAGGAGGTTGGGGGCCAGAACAGCGAATGACCGATGCATCGGCTCTGTGGTAAGATAGGGAAGTCTACACCAAACCCTCACCCAGATCAGCTTGAGAATAGAAACAGACATTGTCTGTGTCTTGGGGGGATGAATCATCATGAGGGTGCTGCAGGGCACCATGGCAGGATCAGTGTCACTGAGCACCCCTTCAAGCCATGGGCCAGCTTCTCCTGCACGGAGGCTGCACCTAAACCCTGCTGTTTTCTGTGGTGTGTCAATGCCCCGATGCTCTGGAAAGCCCTCTCCTTTTGTGCTCACAGCGGTTATTTTTTCTACGGATGCAGCCTCTTAGCCTCCTCTGCTCTCGCCCAAACCCTCAGTGCCTCCAGCCAGTTTCCAACGCTGCTCCCTGTTATTGCCATCTTCTCTACTCTTTCCAATTAGTTTGGATTTTTCATGACGTGTGGTCCCGGAACAGGCACAGGGCTCCCACTGAAGCCTTGCCGCCAGCGAGTGCTTCAGATTGCCTTGCGAATGATGCTCCTTCTTACACAGCCCTGAGCAACGTCTTCCTTTCCACAGACCTCAGAGCAGTTGCAGGGCAGCCAGACATCCCATATTACGCTGGCAGATCTCATATCCCAAATGAATGAGGCTTCCTCTGTTTTTTCCTAGCTCCTGGCTGCTTTTCCAAGTAGCTGCTCGACTCCAGGGCATCTGGAAGTGCAGCTTCTGCACACACCAACCTCCACGGCACACACCAACCTCCACGGCACATCCTGCCTGGGAGGGTTCAGGCCTCTGCGTGCCTTGTTTATCTGGCTGGGACTGTCCAGGTGTCGGACAAGCCGACGCTGCTGCCCGGTGCCAGACTGGGGCTCTACCCTTCCCGTCTGTCTGCCCAGCAGCACTGCCCTCTGGCCGCTCGCCCTCCGCTCACTGGGCAGATTTGCTTCCTGTCCCAGCCCAGCTCTTGGCGCTTGTCTTTTTGAATTGGATCTGATTGTTTTCAGGCCATTTCTCCGATTTGTCAACATCATTTTGAATTCCAGTCCTGTCTTCCCTGGCGCTCACAGCCTCCCCCTGTCATCTGAGCGTAGCGCGTGGGCCCTGTGCCAAGTCCCCACTGCTCAGCATCCTCCTGGGCTGGGGGGCGCAGGGATGAGCAGGGGGACCCCCCTTTCCCGATCTACTGGTGAGCTCTCAGGTGGGTCTCCCATCCTGTCAGCTCATTTGCGTGGTGGATAGTGAAGTCAGAGCTCCAGAGTGCAGGGTATTTGGCTTGTCATGGCTTTTAGCGTCGAACCCAAGGTCTAGGGTGCAGGGGCATCAGCAGGCACACAGGCTCTGCAGCTGCTTGTGTCCAGGCAGAGGGGTGGATGAGCCCCACAGCACGCCACAGAGTCCCTCCTTGTGGCTTCATGTCCCCTGTGTGCAGGCGTGTCACGCTCAGCCACAGGTGGGAGGCTCCGGTGCAGAACAGTGAGCTGCAGACGCGCTGCCAAGTGGCAGCACTGGACGTTCCCAGCTGGTGCTGTGCTCGCTGCCTTCTCTGGTCCCAGAAGAAAGCAGTCCCTGAGTCTGCTGTCTCCTCCCCCAGCCCATGCTGCTTACCCGCTCCTTGCACCTCCTGCCCAATGCCTCTCCCTGTGTGCCCTCTCCCCAGGTGCTGGTGGCCATGAAGCCACAGCCCTCCCCACTCTGTGGCTTGCAGGAGGCCTGCAGCCTGGGCATGCAGCTGGGCATGGGGCTTGTGCCCTTAGTGCCACTCACCTGGGCACAGCTTGATCCCAACCCAGCCTGGCTGTGTTTCAGCCCCATTCCCTGAGTCATCCTGCAAGGGGTTTGGTACCTAGCACCCATCTGCCCTTGCTGAGTGGCCAGGCAGGACCAGGGTACAGCAGGGGAGGAGAGGCAGGAGAGGAAGGAGGAAAGGACACATCTCTTTGGCTGCATAGGAGAGAACCACACTGAGGGGAGAGTGCAGAGAGGTGTCCCCAGCACAGATGGTGGTTGCTAATGGAGCAAAAGGTGCCCAGAGAGAGCAGGGATCTGTGGTCCCCATCATGTGGGAGCCAGGGCTGTGCAGGGCACCGAGAGATAGTCCTGCTCCCATGCCATGACTGTCCAGCACCAGAGGACACAGGGCTCCTGCTGGTCTCAGTCTTGCACAGCTCGGTTTGCCCTGTACCTCAGGATCTCAGGATTTGGCTTACAGGGTGGACGTACCTGGAAGGTCCTCTATGCCCTCACTCCCCTCGCCACCACGGCATTGAATGACTCAGTCAGGGACTCCACACCAAGCTCTGCACAGCCAGTGCCAGACACTGCCTTGCACCACAGAACCTCCTCGCCACAGGATCAGGCCCTTGGTGCCCACAGTCTTCGCAGGGTCAAGCGTCCCCTCAGCCC
>NW_008594700.1:420-995 GCF_000691845.1 Merops nubicus | reverse complement strand
TGTAGTTGGCGGTCGGGGCCCAGCCACGGCGATGGCCACACTCGAGCTGCCTGCCCGGCCCGCTCCTTGCCGTGCCACTCGGCGGTGGGGACGCGGGGCTGGCACGTGCACACCGCACGCCCTGGGCAGGGTGAAGCGGGTGGCTGGGGCTGTGCGTGCTCGCTGCCGGAGGCAGCCTATCATGCTGTATTGACCCGCACAGAGGCAGGAACATGTGTGCCATGCACAGATCGATGGGAAGATTGAAGATGCATGTGCGCTTGCCGGACGACTGGGGGAAGCTTTGCCGTTGGCATCGGCAGCACAGTGAAGGTCACGCTGACCTGCGGCGCAGTCCCCGGGGAGAGGCGACGCCTCTTGTCGAGCTTCATGGGCAGCTGTGTCTTTACTTGTCCTCTGGGGATCCTGGCTTCCCGGCCATGCACGCACCTCCCCAGCGGAGCCACGTTTCCTGAGGGGGGTACCTGATGCTGGGCTTGTTCTGGAGGCAGAGAGCTGGGGTTTCCCCCATCACCGTGCCACTAGGCACAGTTGCAGAGGGTTGCTTGACCTGTGGGTGAGGGCTCGGTCTGGGG
>NW_008594700.1:0-389 GCF_000691845.1 Merops nubicus | reverse complement strand
TCTGGGGAAACTGAGGTGTGAAGCTGGGAGAGATGATCTCTCATCTGACTTGCCGGCAGAAGGTGCTGTACGTGGGGAGCAGCAAGATCCAGGTGCTCTGTGGGTCTGTGGTTGGTGCTGCAGGGAGAAACCATAACCTCATCAAAACCCTGACCCCACTGAGTGGTGCAGGCAGAGCTCCACTGCTGCCAGCAGGACCGGGCAGGAGGACACCACACTTCCCCCACGGCAGGTGTGGCAGCGATGCCGCGGGAGCTGGGTCCTGCGTGGGATTGTGCACAGGAGTGGATGCGAGCATGCCCTGGAGGGAGCAGAGCCACACCTGCGGAGGGGCTGGGGCTCAGCAAGGTAGAAGGGGGTGAGGCTGATCCCGGCTCAGCATTTCCCCT
>NW_008594699.1:310-539 GCF_000691845.1 Merops nubicus | reverse complement strand
GAGAGCCCCAGAACCCACCCAGAGAGCCCCAGAACCCCCCCGGGGTGGTGCCCAGGGTACCTTCCACCTCGGGGTGCCGCAGGAGGATGAGCAGCCCGTACTTGAGGGTGGAGCTGACGGTCTCCGTGCCAGCAAAGAAGAGGTTGACGGTGGTTTTGGTGAGGGTGTCCTCGGTGAAGTGGCTCTCGGGGTTCCCCTTCTCCTGCCGGGGCAACGCCGGGGACGGCAT
>NW_008594699.1:0-205 GCF_000691845.1 Merops nubicus | reverse complement strand
TGGCCCCTTGGGTTGAGTTTTGGCAAAGCCTGGAACCTCCTGGTCGGGTCCTGGCACCTCCTGCTCGTGCCCTGGCACCTCCTGCTCGTGCCCTGGCACCCTGCAGGGAACTTCAACTCCCTCTCATCGAATTTTGGCACCCCACAGTTCATTTTGGCACCCGATGGTCAGATTTTGGCACCACCCAGGGCAGCCCATCCCCCCC
>NW_008594698.1:15525-17068 GCF_000691845.1 Merops nubicus | reverse complement strand
GAACCCACCCCGCCCCGCGGGATGCGTCCCTCTAATTTTCCCACATGTCATCCCCTTCATCCCTCATCCCCACCCCCGGCCCGACGCATTCCCGTGGTCTGGAAAAGGCAACGGTAGAGAGAGAGGTTCAATAATCCAGCGGCCAGATGTGCAACAGGATAGCCGACGTGTCATTCAAAGGAGCCCTTCAGTGGAGCCGGGACACGTTATCCCCCAATCTTAACTAATACATCCTGGGGCCCTGGAGGAGTTGATGGATGTATACAATTCCCTTTCCTACAGCTGTGGTCCCTTTATAGAGGGGGCATCCAGGCTTAACAATAGCCCCGCTGTTGCTTTCAAGACAGAACCTCTTCAGACGACCCCGGGGTTTAATCCTGACCCCACCGCTCACCGCCCGGACTGTGCCCAGGTCGGTGGGGTTTTGGAGCAGAGGGCTTGGGGGGCAGAATCCAGCCTGGTGGAGAGGATGCCTGTGGTATCACCTTGTGCTACAGCCTCTGAGAAACCTTGGTAACTGGTTGGAATAGAACCACCTTGGGGAAAAGGCAAGCGGAGAGGAGCAGGTAATAAGATTTCTAACTGGTGCTGGTAGAAAGAAGGAAGTAATATAACAGTTTAATTAATCTATGCCTATTAGCGTTATTAAAGAAAACAGGGAGCTATTGGAGATTTACCTCGGAGAATATCATCAAACGGGGACCTTCTGCAGGGAATTTTATGTCTCTGTGCCCAATTTATAACCAGCACGGAGGTGTGGTGTTAGTGACAGCCAGTGCTGAAATGTCACAGTGCTTAGAAGTCATTAGCTGGGGACACAGGGAGAGAGAAAGAGGATGGAGGAGGGGACAAGGGAGAAATGGGGAAGGAAGGAAAAGGAATTAATTTAATTAAAAATATCTTTAGAGCCTGTCTCTTGATTTGTGTGGTTTTGGGGCTTGGCAGAGCTGCTGAGAACGGTGTGGAAGGAAAATCAAGGTTGCTGGGGCTTTTTGAAGCTGATAAAAAAAAATAAGCACACTTTTCATGTTCAGGAAGATAAATCCCCATTTTCTCAGTCTCAAGACAATCCAGTTATTTACTGACAGTTTTACTGTGAAATAAAAAGGGCTTTAAGCTTCTTTCTACTTGATGTCTCCATAGCCTGAATATTATTAGATCCCAGCCTGGTGCAGCTGGAGTTTTGGTTAATAAATTTAACGTCATTAGACAGAAAAGCCTTCTACTGAATGTTGCAATTCTTTTTTTTTTTCTATTTTTTTTTTTCCCTGCCGTTGCAGTCAGACTGTATGTAGGTGGTAAGAATCAAAAGAAAGGAAGTACGCTTGGCAAATAGGGGAGTGCTAAAAAAAGGTTTTGCTCGGGCTGGGGTTCGACGCGAGGGTGTTTTGCCCGCAGACGAGGCAGGGCTGAGCCCCCCCCCTCCCCGGGCACACCCCTCCCCAGTGCCCTGGTTGGCATCATCTCTCTGAAAACACCCCTGCTCTCGCAGCGATGGGGTGGCTGGGGGGACAGCTCTGTGTGTGTGGCAGTGAGGTCTCGT
>NW_008594698.1:14754-15432 GCF_000691845.1 Merops nubicus | reverse complement strand
GCGGGCTTGGCACCAGCACCACGGGGCTGCACCTAAGGTGGCTCTTCTGAGAGGAAAAGCCTTCTTTGCCACCCAAAGTCTGCCACGGGGCCATGGCAAGCTTGGCAGAGTGAAACGTGCCATGGTGGGATGAGGTGAGGAACAGCCATGATGGGGTGGGCGAGGAGAAGGGAGATGGTGGCAGGGCCTCTGTCTTCGCCCATGGGCAGCCAGGCAGCTGTGGCTCCTTGGAGTGGGGTTCCTACCCCAAAGCTTTGCCCCCCAGGGTAGCTGCCATCTTACATCTCCCCCTGCTACCCCTTTCAGCTGCTGCCCTCCCCCTGCCACCCATGCCATGGCCATGTGCCTTCTCCTGATGGGAAACACACCGGCTGGGAGGAAGACTCCGAGGAAGACGCCGCAGGACTCTCATCTCCCCACCACACACCCAGCCTTCCTCTTCCCCAGCTCCTGCCCTGCTGCCTTCCCACCACAAGCAGGCGACTGCCACGGCTGGGCTCTGCCTGCCTGAACACAAGCCTGAACCATGGCAGCGTTGGGGGGATGCTTAATTTTAGGAAGTCAGTTCCTGAGGTTTGGCTAAAACATGCCCCACATGGTGGCTTCCTAACCCCAAAACCCCCATGTGTGTTGTGGACCCCAAGAGAGGTTTTGATGGTGGGCGTGGGACCGTGAGGC
>NW_008594698.1:11116-14686 GCF_000691845.1 Merops nubicus | reverse complement strand
GTGGGAGTGGCCCGGGGGGGCACCTCCCACCCAGCAGCCCCACAGCCGTGGGTGTCACCCCATGCAGAAAGAGCCTCTGCATCCAAGATAAGCCCTTCTCCAAAATAAACAGCGACGGCTGGGAGTGGAGAAGCAGAAGAGGGGTCTGGGGGTGACAGCGAGGGGCCAGGGCCTGGCTGGGGCTGGGAGGGGACGGCTGGGGAGCCGGGGGCTGCAGGGACGGGAAGGAAGTGGCTGCTGGGGGAGTAACGTCAGGAAGAGCCTCCGCTGGGGCCCGGGCAGGCAGGGAGAGGGGGATCAGAGGTCACGGGATGGGGATGGAGGCTGAGAGGAAGGGTCCAGCGTGGGCAGATGGTGTGCTGGGAGACACCTGTCGTGGGGGCACAGCACCCCAAAACACTGCTGGGTTCTGTGGTTCGCTCTACTCCCCTGCCCAAAGGGATTTCTTAAAAAAAAGGCTGTGGTTTCGTTGTTTTAGTGTTTTTTTCAAAATCTCCCCCTCCAGTGAATAAAAGCAAAACAAATAAAGGCAAGAAGGGAGGCCGGGTAGCTGGGAGCAGAGGGCTGGCGACGACGGGGACCCCCATACCTCTGCACCCCAACTTTGGAGGTGCTCCCGGATGGGCCGCTCCGGCCAGAGGGAACAATCGCAGCCGGGAGCAGCGGCGTGAGCTGCTGGAGGGAAATCCAGTTTAGAGCCAAGGCGGTGCATGCAGAGTCATTAATCTAGGTCTGGTGCCAATAGGGATGGCTTTGCATTAGCGCCGGGCCCCTTTGTAGTTCAGACAATCGGTCGCATTCAAACAGGGCGAGATAACGCTGCAGAAAGCTGAGACCATCGCAGCTCATTCCTCCTGTAAGGGGCGGGGGGAGAGGATTTACAGGCAAAATAGCATTGCATTAATGGCACTGCTCAGTATTCTGCGCAGACGCTCGCGGATAATGTCTTTGCAAACTAACTGCAATAAATTAATTAAATTAATCTACTCTGCCGGCGCTTGTCCCCACCCAACATCAAATTCAAGGATGATCAGGGCTTGCCTTATCCTCCATAGCCTACGAAAGAATCTGATCTCACTTGCTCTAGAGTTTCTGAGGCACTGAATTGCAAAGTACCACCTGCCTCACTAAACTAATCACCAGCCTGGTGGTTTAGATCACATCAGTTTTACATGTAATTAAGACTGTCCAGGAGGGCATGCAGCTGCTTACATGGTCGTTCCCTCTTATACAGCAACGTGCCTCCTGCTCAGATAGGTGCAATTAAACAAGCCTGTTCACAGTCATTAAGCATTAATGCACCTCATTAGCATAAGAACTGGAAGAAGCTTTGATGCAGGGAACCCCGCAGGAGAAGGAGATAGAGAGAGATGTACATACAGACAGGAAGGCGAAGGGCTGGGCCACCACCTCCTCCTGGCCCCGGCCAACCATTCCAGCTCCATTTCTCCAAAGCAATGAGCCATGGCGTGCCCTCCTCCCCAGAAATGGGACTGGGTTATATTTCTCTCCTCCCTCCCCCCCTTTTTCTAAATTATGCTGGTGGGAAAAAAAAAAGAAAAAAAAAAAAACACCAACCCAACCAAACTGTTGGGATATTAACCTAGCGAATCCATTAATAAGCTGAACTCTCTGTTGGCTTTGACACAGTACACTAAAGCTTTAAAGAGACAGGGCCCCAGACACTGGAGATAGGGGCAGAGACAACAGAGCTAACAAAGAGCCACTGTTGCCACGGCCGTGGCCATCTCGGGTAGGTCCAGCTGTCTTTGGTGTTCTGTTTTCCAGACACAAAGAGCAGACTGAACCGTTTTGGTCTGAATGGCTTTCATTTGATGGTAGAGAAAATGAGAGGGAAGAAAGAACCTAAGTGTAGTGTCCAGGAGAGAAAAAGGGGGAAAAAAAGAAAAAAAGAACAGGGCATGGTGTGCTGCAGGTCTTCAGTGAGAAAGGCTGCAGCTCCCTGGAGCACAAAATGGGGCTGTCTGAGGGTGCAAAGGAAAGGAGATGGGACTTGGGAGCAGTGCATGTGAGGAACTGGGTAAGCCAGGAGGGATGCTCCCCGGGAGGGATGCTGCCCGCCTCACACACTTGCCCAACGCTCTGCACAGCAATGAAAGGTCTCTCAGCACGGCCAGAGCACAGACAACAAACAGCTTGTGTAACTTGGTTCTAATCTCAAGGGAACAACCTGTGTTTGTACAGCTCCTGGCACCACCCAGCTCGGAGACTCCAGCCTGGACCACTGTGTGTTAGTCTGCAGAGCCTCAGCGAGCTCTGCTGTCACCACGGCAAGAAACGGGCTCACAGGGGGAACATGAATCATCTGGAAAAAGTGAATCTTCAAGGGAAACGGCTTCAAGGAACCACCACGCTCGTGTGCTGCCACAGGGCTGTTCCAAATCCACACCTCGGCCCCAACTGCGTCCCAAGGCTCCATCCCAGGATGGGATGGGGGTGTGCTCACTCTGAACAACCCTGCTGCTGCACCTGCAGCCTCAAGATGCCCAAGTCATGCCCTTGCATCTCTACCAGAGGCCATACCTGAACCCTGTAAGCATGAAAAACAGCTCTGAGATGTCCAGTCCAGGGTGCTCTGTTACAAAGCACAGCTCTGAGAGAGAGAAACGGAGGCTGAGACCTGTCAAATCCACAGATGGATGCACTGGAGAGCCAGGCAGGCTCATCCCTACAGCACAGGCTCTGGCCCTCCATCTAGTCCAGTTCGTAAGTGATAAAAGCGTCCACGGCTGCAGCTCTCATCTGGGAAGAAGAACAAACAACCCAAGCAGATCTTACCACTGGGAAATGGTTTCTAAGGGTCTCCAGAGATATCCTCTTTCCTACGCTCATTCCATTAGTGCTGTGCATGCTCCATTGTCCCAGTCTCTCCCTCCTTAGCGGTTACATCCCACAAATACAAACAGATTTCGAATCCCCTGTAGCTACTTGGCCCACGTTGACAATAATTTTCCCTCCTTGAGCACCTTTTATCTAGAGATCTGGAAGCATCTCCCTGGCATTCATAGTTATTAGCTTCTCCACCATCATGCAAGGCAGGGTTAGCCCTGTCACATCTCACAGCTGTGAGGAACTTGGGCACAGCACAGTCAGGGATGAAGTCCTGCCAAGCAGTGCGTCCTCTCGTGCCCTCTGGAATGGCACAGGGATGGCAGCACCCAGCCCCTTTGCTGAATCCTTCCTGAATTGGGCCCTAAACGATTTGCCAGCAGCGTCAGAGAAAGGAAGAGATCCCAGGTTTGTTGCCTGAGTCACCAAACCCTCTGTTTTCCCTTCTGCGCCTAGAGAAACCAGCAGAAGGTCTCCCGTGGATGGCAATGGGAAGTTCATGCTTTTTTTGAGTCAGTTGAAACAGCTTTTTGGGAGGGTTTTTTGAGGCGAAGAGGCTTTTACAGCACAGTCATTTGGATAAACCAAGGAGCTGGGCTTTTCCCCAGCAACAGGCTGGGAGAATGACTGATGGAGACCATGACCCCAGTGAACCACAGCCTTGCTCCCCCAGTCCCTTCCCATTTGCCTTTTGTGATTCCAATTAGTAGCGGGGGCCGG
>NW_008594698.1:1356-10889 GCF_000691845.1 Merops nubicus | reverse complement strand
TGAGGTAAGAAGGAAGAAAAAAAACAAGCCTTGAAAATCCATGCCAAAAAAAAAAAAAGAGGTGGGGAGGGTGTTTTTTTTAACGCAATCAATGGCTCCTTCCTATAACTCTGCCTGTTGTGAGGAAATTTCTTTCCAGTAGCAGCCAGCAGCAGTCCCAAGGCTGTGACATTGCTGTAACGCTTGGAGCTCAGCTCTCTATCTCTGGCAGCAGCCCCGTCTTTTTGTCATTATTGGCTGTGATTGCAGGGGGTGCACGCCAGCTCGCCGAGCGCTGAGATATTGCTGTCTTTCCCCTCCCTCTGGACAACCTGCCCTCCGAGAGGAATTTGGGAGGGCGGTGGGGAAGGGATGGGGGTGAAAGAGGGAGCGGAATTCTCTCTGCCTCCCCGGAGTAAGCTCCTCTCTGAGCCCACATGGATAGGTAGAGGTCCCCAAGGCCCTTTCGGAAAGCTCATTAGGAAAGTAGTGACAGAACTAATTGTTAAAAAAAAAAAAAAAAAGGGGGGGGGGGGGAGAAGCTATCATAGAACTTTAAAAAAAAAGCAGCAGCAGCCACCCGACAGTTTTATTGCTGTCAGATCTTTTTTTTTTCAGTGGGCACGTTGCAAAGCAGGAGAGGTTTGGGGAAATATCTGATGCATGCACGCTCTTGCCGTGCTCTGGGCTGTCCATAATCCACCCGGGGTATTTCTCACAACCCCAGGAGGGAGCTGCCAGCTCTGCCTATTGCCACTGCAGCCGCTCGCCCTCCCCATCCAACCCAGCACCTCCCGGAGAGGAGTTTTTGGAACGGGCACATCTGGTTGCATGCAAAGCTGTGGGAAGAACCTGCAGGGATGCCACGGGGGGCCAAAAAACCAAATGGGCGTCAGCTGCTGCCATCTCCAACTCCAAGCTGCAGCCTGGGAAGGACAGGTCTTGGCATGAGATGTTCCCTCCTGATCTGAGCAGAGGCTGCTGAGATGGTGATAGAGTCCTGCGTGCTGGGACCTGCTGTCCCTGCAAGCTCTGGCAACACACGCCATGGAAGGACGGGTCCAGGTCACATTGTGCCACTGCACCAGCCATGCAGCCAGGCTCCTGGCCCCATCTCAGCCTCCTGGCCCCAACTCCAGCTCCCCAAGGCTCCAGCGCAAGGTTGTAACCCGCAGCCCTGCACCAAGGGGGAGCAGCACATCTGGCAGCAGCTGGCAGAGCCCCACGTAAGGACTGGGGACCAGGGTGGGAAACGGTCGGTCCTGGATGAAGGCTGGATGCTGTGGATGGTCTGGGCTGGTGAGCTGTGGTGGCAGCAGATGACGGGGAGGCAGGATCAAGGAGATGGTGTGGGCTTGGTGTGTGTCCCCCACCATGCCATGAATTAAAAAGGCCACCACCACTCCTACACCTGCGTGAAGAGCAGCGCCCAGGTAATGGGAGAACAACAGATGTTGCACCTGCATGACAGCTCCTGAACAGTGCCAGACGAGCTGGAATTCACATCTGAGCTGCAACAGCAAAGCTCTTCCCACAGACAGCTGCGGGAAGCTGGGATCAAAACGCCTCTTCCACAGCCACGCTCCCAGCACCACGTCCTGCCTCCACACACCACCTTCTCCACAGGCCGTCCTCGTGGCTACAGGGCATCCACGCCAGGCACGAGCGGGTACCCTCTGAGACCTCCAGAAAAGGGGGCACAGCCATTTCAAAAGCAACCAGGGGGGTATGGGAAGCAGCCATCAGCCTGCGCCCACCGACCTTCCCTGCCAACCGCAGACAGGAGGCAAAAACCTCACTGGAGGAAAACAGCAGCAGCAGCAACCGTCCCCCTCGGCCGAGTTTTAAATGGCTCTCGGATCCCTTCAAACAAATCTAAATGCACCGATCCTATTGTGCGCATAAATCTTTGCACCGGGGCCTGCACGCCTCCACACTATTGATAAAGAGAAATGAGTCTTAAATATTTAATGAGCGAATAAACCCGTTAAGAGGATATGATTAACTGCACGCCACAGCTCTGCATTTAAGGTGTCCCTGCTGTACCTTTAGAGGGGTTTTATTTTTAAGGGAAATGGGCAGGAGCAGCTGGTGGAAGCGAGCAGCCGGGGCGTGCGGGTGCCACACGACCGAGAACGCTCCGCTTCGGAGGCGTAAATCTGCCACGGGAGCCCCTGCCATTAAAGGGGGGGCTGGGGGGGGCCCTATTGACTCAGCCCGATGGCAAGGAGCAGAAAACAGAGGCGAGGAGGTTTTATGAGAGGTGGCAGGAGCCAGGCTGCCGGTTAGAGGGAAGACGTGAACTCTGCACCTTTCCGTGGCGGCGGGAGGGGGCTGCCGGGGAGGATCAGGAGACCTTGGAGCTATTTCCAGCCCAACAAGGGAGCTGGAGCGTGACCTTGGGCAAGCCACTGACGGTCATCCTCTGCCCGGAGTCGAGCTCTGTGTGAGACAACCAGGGTCTTGTCTGCTGTGGATCAAGGCAAGAAGCAGAGCCAGGCTGGTTGCACATTCCTTCCACCTCCACCGAGCCCAGGGCCACAGCATCAAGCAGGGCCAAGGTATCAGCTCATGGGCCAGCCCCATGGGATGTTCCTCAGGCACGCACAGAGCCCTCCACAGAAGATTATATGAAACCGAGTGCTATAAATGTCCCTTTGCTATGTGACTTTTTATGTTTCTAAATTATTCTGATCATTATCTTTACCAGAGCAAGGCGAATAATACAAAACAAACCATCGTGAATCATCACTTCATTTTTTAGATATGTTAAATTTAGCTGTTTTGGTGCCACCTTTTTGTTTATATTCTCCAAGTGTTTCTTGCCAACAAGTTACCGGCAGGGATTTTTGCCCAGGAAGGGGAGGGCAAGAAAAAAAAAGACAAGACAGACTGTTAATTTTAAATGGCAACTGAAGACACTGAAAGAAAGTGAATTTCTAAATCTTAATTGCAACAGTTCCCTCCCCAAACCTCAAGTCTAAAAATTAAGCCTGCCCAATCGGGAAGCTGAAATCCATCACGTGAGGTAAGATCCCAATTAAAACGACTCTCCTTCCTGAGACCGAGTATTCACAAATGAGCAAAGACCACAAATTATTGGCAGAAATAATGAACACCACGGTGGAAATCGCCGTCCCTTCGAATACTTGACTACAAAAAATGGCGAGCCATTTGTGACTAGAAAAGAGGTGAAATGTGTGGAATAGATCATTTATCACAGGCCTGCCACCATCAGCGATTATTCTATAGGAATGATGTCCCTGTAAACACTGCAGGAATCAGCTATAGCGACTGATGGACAGATGGAAGTCATGCTTGGAAATACCCCTAATGGAAGAGGCTGTGCTACCACGGCCAAGCAAAGGACCACGCGCCCGTGACCTGGTATAAATCAGGGTGAAATAACTCAGGAAACGGGATGTACCAAGCAACCCCAGGCAGGAGGAAGGGATGCTCTGGTGACACAGCCCAGCAGAGAGCAGCTGTAGGCCTGACACACACTGGCCAAGCCCCAGGAGACACCAGTGCAGTGGAACCACGAGGATGAGCTTCAGGACTGTGTGACTGCGACGGGTGCAAGAGGTGGGAGATGTTTACAGCTCTCCTGCACGTGGCCAGCGAGCAGGGAGGCAGCAGGGAAAGGAGAGGCTCCAGGTAGCTCTGGATAAAACATGGGTGGATGCTGCTTCAGCAAATGCTGATTCATAGAAATATTTTGGCTGAAGGGACCTTTCAGACCATTGAGTCCAAACATTAACCCAGCACTGCTGGGGCACCACTGACCTGTGTCCCTCAGCACCACATCTCCACAGCTTGGAAACCCCTCCAGGGGTGGGGACTCCACCACTGCCCTGGGCAGCCTGGCACAGGCCTCCACAACCCTCAAGGGCAAGAAATTGTTCCTCAGGGCCAATCTCAACCTACCCTGGTGCAACTTCAGGGCATTTCTTCTCATCCTACCGCTTGTTCCTTGAGAGAAGAGCCTGACCTCCACCTGGCTCCAGGCTCCTGTAAGGAGCTGTGGAGAGCCAGAAGGTCTCCCCTGAGCCTCCTTTGCTCCAGGCTCAGCACCCCCAGCTCCCTCAGCTGCTCCTCCCCACACTTGGGCTCTAGACCCTTCCCCAGCAGCTTCGTTGCCCTTCTCTGGCCACGCTCCAGCTCCTCAAGGTCCTTCTGGGAGTGAGGGGTCCAAAACTGACCCCAGGATTCAAGGGGTGGCCTCACCACTGGTGAGCCCAGGGGGACAATCCCTGCCCTAGTCCTGCTGGCCACAGTAGTGCTGACCCAAGCCAGAATATCAAACCACTTCATTAACAGTCTTTTTTCCCCTTTCTGATGCACAGAATCCCTGCAGACCACCCACCCCAGCAAAGACCCCTTCAGCCCAGGCTGCAGCATCATATACTGGGACCACAGTCCCTAAAGGGTGCTGCCACCCCCTTGGACAGGGGCAAAACCTGCTCCTGCAGCTGCTGCCTGCACTTCCCTGCAGAACGTGGCAGCTGCCCCCGTGCTGGGCAAAGTCTGCAAGGGCTGCTCAGGCAGGGAGAGGCTGGGCCCCTTCCTGCCCAAACACTGTCTGCAAGGCAGAGCAGCAACGGTCTGGTAGAGATGGAGCTTTTTTACATCCCAGCCTGGTCAGCTGACGTTTATCAGGGTAACAAAAGGTTACAGCCTGATCACAAGACAGGCTGACAATGCATCTTCCCCTTCTGGGGAGGAAAGTCAAGTGCCAAAGTTGTTAAAAAGAGTCCAGCCATCTTTCGTATCTTCTTCAGCCTGCAGTTTGATGTGGGGGGGGAGATGGTTCCTCTCATCTTCCTTTGAAAGGGAAGAGGAAAGGAAAGTACAGAAAATTCTGCATTTTAGGTGCAAGAATTGAAAAAAAATAAAAATCAAGCTCTTCTAATGTTTCAGGTCAAATATTCCCCAAAGCTGCTCTTGTGGTACTCTAAGAAAGCAGAGGCTGCTTCTCTTGAATTCTCTTGAATTCAGGAGGTTTACCAGCATTTCGACAAGCCTGGCTGCCTATGCACTGGCTGTTCTACGCCTGGACTGAGGCATCAAGAGAACCCCTCAGGAACTGAGAGTCATTATTTGTTATTAACTCACCTGGAATCTGTGATTTCTTACACGTGACTTTGCTACTTGGCTGCAGAGTGAAACAGCTCCTTAAAATAAAAAAGGCAAAAATGAATTGTCCATCAGTGTGGGATCATCTTTCCAGTGGACTCCAGCAGGTCACCAGCAACTGGAGCAAAAGCAATTAAGACTGTCCTGGTGGCTTCAGAGTTTTCTTCTTGTGGCCCTCTATTTATCGTAGATTCCCTTTGAGGCAGGAGGAATCAGCCCCCGCAGAGATCGTCCTGCCTCCTGCTTCTCCAGGTTCAGGCAGATGCTGGGTATCACATTTGGTTGTTTCCAGAGCGTGGGCGTTTGCTTCACATGTCCCTGTAGAGCAGAGTCTCCTTGGAAGGCAGTTCTGGGCAGGAAACTGCTCCTGGTCAGGGAATTGCAGGGGGAAAATGAGTTGCTCTTCCTTTTAAGAAAGCCTCCGAGTGAGGAGCTTGTTCTGGAGAGATGAAGAACTGCTGAGATCCCATGGGCTCTGCTCCTGCCTCTCCAATGCATTCCCCCCAGCACCACTTTGGCTAGTACAGTGGTTGCCACAATGATCTTTTAGGGATGATGCTTTGTCGAGATAACAACTTGCTGGGATAACGACTTAAGGTGCACAGGGCACTTCTACACCCCAGCTCTCTTACAGCATTTGTGTGTTATCTTGCTGACTTTGTAGACGGGGAAGCCGAGGCACAGAAGTGACTCCAGAGGTGGCTGAGGCTCCACCACTATCTCCAGCTGCAGCATCTGGGGGCTCCAACGATGCTGCCCACGTGCTGCGATACCAGCGCATCACCCCCCACCCAGCTGAACTTCCCCAAGGTCCCCCAACAAGGGACCTCCTGCATCCTCACCGTCCCCAAACCATCCACCACGAGCCACCGGCCTTGGTCCCCCTCTCTCAAGCATCAGTACTCAACCAGTGCCTCTCCCAGCAGCTGGGCTCTGCCCGCGGATGCTCAGGGTACCACCTTTCCCCGCACCATCCCCAGGAGGGCATCAGGGCAGGGTCTGTGCATCTCTGGTGACGGCAGGGAGGACAATGACATTTGCTGCAGGAGCCTGACATTGAACCCAGCATGGACCCCAGCCAGTCAGAACGGCGGGTGTTTTGCTGGCAAGGGTAGAGACTCCGCTCCGGCACCATCGGCGAGGGGACAGGAGAGGGAGGGGAAAGGAAAAAAGCCGAAGCAGCAGCCAGACAGCTGCCTCTTCCTCCTCCTCCTTTTGTGCAGAAATGTGTTTTTGTTTGTCAGTCAAACAGATTGTTTTCTCCTTCTTTGCAGGCCAATTGTTTCTGCTCCTGCAAGATAAGGGATTGAAAAGGGCTATATTTTTATGGCACTGAATCTAGGCCCTCGGAATTGGAGGGGAGACATCAAGTGGGAGGAGATTCCTGTTCAAACCAACACTCCTCTGCCCAGTTCCACTCTCCAATCCTATTTCCACCCCCATTTTCCTTTTTTCTCCTTCCTTCTCCCACCCGGAGCTGCCTCTCAGCCCTCTCGCTATTTAATCTCCGTCTCTCGGGTGGACTCAGGAGGTTTATGCAGCTTCGTCCTCTTTGCACCATCTGCTGAAAAGAATCCAGCTGTTCCCTTGCTGCTCTGTCCGGCAGCTCCTCCTGCCATCCTCCCCCTCAAAAAGGGGAGAGTGGAGCTGGTGCTACCATACGTGTACAAACAAACCAACCCCAGGAGGAATCTCTCCTTTTCTGTGAAGGTTTTGCCCAGAAAGCACCTTGGAGAGCCAGACCTCAGCAGGAGCAGGAAGCAGAGACGAGGAAGGAAAACAGTTAATAAGAGCAAGCCCAGGCCAGGGTAAAACAGCACATTCCTCTCCTGGCTTCCAGAGCAGGTTCAAGGATCCTGTGTCCTGCTTTCCTGCTTTCTCTTGTTGGACACCCCAAAATCCACAATCCAGGCGGGATGCTGTGACTGCTGCTGATGGTGGAGAGCAGAAACACTGGAGCAGTGACCAACAAACGATTGCTCGCATCGTATTCATGCCACTGGAGCTGGTCCCCAAGCCCCACGCCAACAGACCTGGAGAAGGTCCTTGCTCTGGGGCCCATCAAGGGCCTGGAGGCAACCTTGCAGGTGGTGGGGACACCCATGTCCCAAGCATGAGTCCTTTGCTCCTCTGTGCTGATCACATCACCCCTCGCCATTCAGTGCCCAGGACTGGCAGGAGGTTTTGCCTCCCCTCCTCGGGGGATGAAAGCCTGGAAGGGGCCAGTGTGGTTCATATCCAGCTCATAAGCCTCTCAGAGCTGAGGCTTGAGGACTGAGATTCACTCAATTAATTTTGCTTTGGCAAAAAGTCCATTTTTATTGCTATTTCATGCCTTCAGTATAGATTTTCCCTGCTTGTCTCAAAGGGATAATAAAACCCGACTCGTTCTTTTTATAAAAGTCTCACACTCCCTCTCTCACCAGGCTCTGTGTTCCCCAGCTAGAGATGTAAATTTAAAGGGGAAATGCTGTCATTTAAAACAAAACAAAACCAAAAAAAGCAACTCAAGAAAGCCCATCTTTGAGCATATTCCAACTCTCAGAACTAGGCTGTTGCAACCGAAACAAGGCAGCAAAGGGACCTCCCCACAGCAATGCCCACGCTCCCGCTGGGCACCGGGGTGGGGACTGGTGACCACCAGCCCTGGGGAACCACTCTCCACCTTGCAGTGGCCCTCGGCTTGCTGGGACAGGCAGTTTTTGCCAGCTGGGGGCTAAGTGCAGGTGGTGACTGCTGCTCAGAGCTGGATCTTTGCACTTGGCCATGACACCGGCTCCCTAGTGCCTGCACCTGCCTCCCTCCTCCTCCTTCTCCTCCACACTGGGCCCAGGGTGAAAGGCTTGCTGCTCCCAGCCCCCAGCAGCTGTACAAGCCCTCCTGGGGGACATACTGAATCTACACGATGCTGAGCAGGTGGATTTTGAGCGTGTCTCCGAGCGGGTGGTGGGACAGGATGCTGGCAGGACAATGCTCAGGTCTGCCTGCTCCAACCCAGCTGGGATGCACCCAGCCTGGTCTTTGGAGGGGTTGTAGCTGTGGAGCATCCCTCTAGGAGGTGAAGAAGGGAAAGGGAAACTGCTTTTCCTCTGCCTCAAGCCCTGCCACGAGGGATAAGAGGTGAGTGGAAGCCAAGTGACACTGCTGGAAGTGTCATGAGCGAGCGCCTAGGGACAGGGTGGGGTCCCCAGCACCTGCAGTTTTGAACAGCAGGTTAGACCCGGATACCTGCCCGCTACAACAGACTCAAGAACGTTTCTTCCTGTCCCAGCCACGTGTCCGATTTGGTGATGGGCATAAATCCAGCATCACTGGGACTCTCCTTGCTTCAGTGGAAACCAGGAGCGAATCCAGAGCAGAGCAAAGCGAGAGGAGACGCGCGGGTGCCCGCACGGTGCCAGCCCGGCGCTCACCGTGCCAGAGCCTCCGAGCCGAGGGGTGACAGCCAGACCCTTCACGTGCAAACGTTTCTCCTCCTCCCCGTCCTTTTCGCCCCACTGTGAAGCTGCCCGTGCAGCCTGGCTGCCAGGACCTCAAAGCCCTGCCTACATCTGGCAGGGCGGGCAGCGCCCGCGGCGAGAGGAAACCCGCAGCCTGCCCCGTGCCTGCAGGTGTGCCTCCAACCGACAAAAGTTTTAGGGCGACTCACGCTGGGATGGGCAGGAGAGGAAAGATGAGGGGGATGAAATCCCCACCTAGATCACTCTCCCTGGCTAACTGATGGCCCCTCACCTCCGGGCTCGGCTCTATCAGTTTAACCGAAGCTGTGCCGCTTCCTCTGAGGGCAGAGCGAACCGTCCTTCCTCGCTGGCAGCTGCCGAGCCTCAGGGCTGCTATAGAAAAGCATTCTGCAGCTCCCCCGTTTTGGGAAAAATCAGTTGGGGTCCCCAGATTTTCCCGCAGAGCCCTCACAAGACTCGACCCTCCGGGTTGGAAAATCCTTAGCGAGCTGTGACAACCTCTGCAGCTCAGGCAGAGGCGAGAGATGATTAAGACTGGCTGAAATCTCACAGGACTCTGACGTCTGAGAGGCCCCACGCAAGACAAACACCCCGGGTTGCTCCTTGCAACCTGCAACTCCCCTCACCTTAGCACGGGCTGGAAGGGAGAGCAGGGACCGAGCAAGGCCAGGAACCAGGTCACTGCTGCTGGTTTCCAGGCAGCAAAGGTTTGGAAGAGCAGAGGATCATTTAACAGAGCGACAGTGAAGGTTCAGAGCAGAGCCTTCAAATTACACGCTACAGAGCACTTTTCCTGCCTAAAAGGTCTCTGAAATGACTGTGGCGGCTCTGAAACGAAGCACTCTGTATGCAATTGTTCCCTGGGGCTTGCAGAGGAGACAGAGCTGGGAGCAGAGAGGTGGGTCTGCGGTCCCTCAGCAGATGAGGAGCCACACTTCTCCTGGGCTCCACGGCACC
>NW_008594698.1:389-1327 GCF_000691845.1 Merops nubicus | reverse complement strand
CTGCTGCTGCTCGGAGGGTTTGTGTTTTGGATTTTTTTTTTTATGATTTCTCACTTCCTGCCTTGAACTTCACACAGCTGCCGGCCCCAGGCTGCAGAGCTGCTGCTCTGGGTGTGGGTTCCCACCAGCCCAGGCTCTGAGCCCTCCGTGCAGATCCACGCTGAACCCCCCCACCCCCCCAACCAACCCAGACCACTCACCCGCTTTTTTTTGGAGGGAAGAGCGCTCGGGGGGAACGTGTCCTTTTCTCCATCTCACTTGGCTCCTTCCCATCCTTCTCCACTCCATCCCCCAGCAGCTCGAGGTCCATTATCATCAGCCAGTGACAGACACCAGGAGACACAGTCTCAGCACCGGCTGACTGCGCAGCACTGAGGCACTGTGCACAGCCAGCCCTCTCCCACCAATGCACGGGTGACAGCAGCCACATCCACAGAGCCACCACGGTGCTGCTCGCCCACCTGGGGAACACAAACTGCCACCCCCGGGAACGCCAAGTCCCAGCAAAGTCCCAGCACCCAGCAGAAAACCATTTCTGGACCTTCACAGAGGCTCTGGTGATGCCAACAAGCTAGAGCTGAGCTGGCAGAGCTCTCAGAAGGTGCTGGCACCACCAGAGATGCCATCCTTCACCACCAGAGATGCCATCCTGCGGCTTGCACAGGGCCCTGGGAGTGCTCTCTCATGCAAAATCCCCACCATTGTTTTTGTTCCTCTAAAACATCACTTTGGGAGGTCACCTGAGGGCAACCAGCCCAGGCACCACTCACAGCCAAGAGGGTAGAGCAGGCAGGAACCAGTGGCCACAAGAGCTTTTGAGAAGCCAAGTTTGCTCACATCCAAGGGACAGCACCGCGCTCCGTCACAGGCGGCGAGGAACAGGCGCACCCCAGCACCCAGCAGCGCCCACTCTGACGTCAGTGACAACCTCCAGCAGG
>NW_008594698.1:0-205 GCF_000691845.1 Merops nubicus | reverse complement strand
CCGGCTGCTGTTCCAGCCGCACATTTCCAGAGGGTGGTGGGAATGGGGGTGGTAGGGGGCGGATAATACTGGAATTTAGCTGGAATTTAGCAGCAGAAAGGCTCGGGGAGAGCCCGGAGCTCCCAGCTCACCTTCTCCCGAAGGAGTTTCAGCTGCACCGTGTCCCCGTTCTCCACATCCCCGCGCTGCCACCCGCACCCGTGGG
>NW_008594697.1:2340-2562 GCF_000691845.1 Merops nubicus | reverse complement strand
TGCAGATGTCCCTGCTCGGGGCAGGGGCGCTGGACGAGATGACCTTCAAAGGTCCCTTCCCTTCGTGAGTTTGCGATTCCATGAACAGAACCCATTCCGTGCGTCTGTGACTCTGTGAAAGGCCGTGTGCACCCCGCCAGGCCACCCCCCTTCCCTCGGGGGCACACGGGGCAGATGTCCTCTCCTGCCATGGCTGCTTGGGGCTGGCCCCGTCGGCCCCAC
>NW_008594697.1:818-2309 GCF_000691845.1 Merops nubicus | reverse complement strand
TGCCCCTGTCTGCCCTACCTGCAGCTCCCGAGGACCCAGCCAAGAGACACCTGTGATGCAGTGGGAGGTAAAAGTGCCATTTTTCTAACCTTTTTTCTTCTGAAAATGTCTTCAGGCTGAACTCACGTTCTCTGGGCTTTCAGACGCACGCTACATGAAGGGATGTCATGGAACTTGGGCCGTGGCCGAGCTATCTTTAACTGGGGTTACACAGCCATTTATTCTGTCTCATTGTGTGGCCTTTTCTCGGGATGGATCCTGGCTCCGAGCCTAAACCAGCAGGACACAAAATCCAAGTCAGCTGGCATTTCTGGAGTGGCCAGAATGATGGCTGCTTTGCCGTACGTCGGGTTGCATCGGCGTCTCAGCTTTCTTTGAAACCTCCCCTCCCCTTGTGAGGAATGAAAATAATGCTTGGGAGGGAGAAAAACCCTCGCTGCAGGGACTTGGTGCCATGGGAACCGGGTGATGATTTCCCTGCCGCTGGTCTCCCGTCCTTTTTGTGGACTTTCTTTTGCAGAAGGTGCTGCATGTTCTGCGGGCAGCAGGAGAGGGCAGGGCTGGGCACAGCCACCACTCCCCACACCTGAGCTGGGTGCTGGGCTGCCAAGGGTTGTGGGAGGCCTTGAATGCCCCTGCTGGGCACCATCCTTGGGCTCTAGTTGCCATCTGCTGGTCACCTCTGCCTGGTCTCATCAGCAGTGCCACCTCTGTTGGGTCTCATCAGTGTGGTCACCTCTGCCTGGACTCATCGACATGGTCACCTCAGCAGGACCACACCTGCATGATTTTGTCAGTGTGGCCACCTGAGCAGTGCCACCTCTGCCTGGTCTCATCAGCAGGGCCACCTTTGCTTAGTCACTTCTGCCTGGTGTCAGCTACCTGGCCGCCTCTGTCTGCTCTTATTGGCATGGCCACCTCTGCCTGTCCTCATTGGCAAGGTCACACCTGCCTGGTCACCGTGGCATGGCCAGTCTAGGGGTGACATCTATCTGACCACACAGGTCCCTGGGCCTTCTCCAGGGAAGGTGTGACACTCATGGTGACGGTGACAACAGGGCCAGTGAAAGGTCCCTTTTTGGAGACACCTTCTGCCAGTGCTTCCCTTTTTCTACTGGAGAATGGAAACTGTTGCCTCTGATGATATCTGCTGTGGGGTTCTAACTCTTCTAAAATCTCTTTAAAATCCATTTTCTCCCCAGTTTTATCCAGATATAAAGGATGCTGAAGGGAGACTGTTTTCTTTTGGTGGGCTCAAGGATTTTTGGTGCCAGCTCCCTGCCTTTGCCCACCCCATTGAGATGAAGCCAGCTCCTCTTAGGTGGCCTCATGCCACATCCAGGTGCCAGCTGCCATTGTCCCTGATCTTGCCCACATGCCCACTGTCCTCACCAGAGATTTTCAGTTTCCCCTGTGCTTTAGCACACCCTGCCTGCTTTCAGGGACCTGGGGCTGGGCTTTCCACTGGCTGGGGGGCCGGAGCCGGGGTGG
>NW_008594697.1:0-800 GCF_000691845.1 Merops nubicus | reverse complement strand
GCGGGGGAGCCGGGTGGGCCAAAAGCCAAGGGGCTGGCGGTACTGGTGTATTGGAGCTTGCAGCTGGGTTTTTTGGCTGGCTGGGGCCACGGGAGCTTGCTCACCCCCTGGCTGGTAGCCAAATGGCATGGCTGGGTGGCTGCCAGCACTTGCATTAATAGCTGCCAGCTTGCGGTTTGAGGTCATGCGTTCTTTCCAGTCTTTAATTTCCCGCCCCTTATTTCACGCTTGTGCCGACACCGCGCGGGCGGGAGCCCCACCACCCCTCCCTGCCCACCCTCCTCTTTGCCGGGTGAAGCTCTTCTGCTTTCCTTGGAACCAGGATAACATCAGATCATGGCACCACACCCCTGCAAAGCATCCCCAGATGCCAGGAGGAGACGTGCCGGCAGCTTGGGGGACACCTTCACCTCCACGGCACTCTCCTCCTCAAATGGATACGGCTCAGGGAACCAGAAACATCCTCCCAGCCACCCCAAGGCCAAAAAAAAAAACCCAGGGCCAGCGTGCAGAAGACTTGTGCCAAGGCACAACTCCTCACAAAATAATTTGTAGCTGCCGTCATTCCCTGCCAAGGGCCTTGGGAGGGTGTTTTATTAGCAGCTCGCTATGAATAAATCTCCCTTTTCATAACACGACGCCCAGGGATAAATAGCTTCGGGGAGGTGAAGCTGGGCTCCGGCCGCACCCCCTCGTCCCCTTCTGGGGGGGAGCACCCGGAACCCCACTCGGAAACTGGGATGGTGGGATGGAGGAGGGTCCCCTCTCGCTCCTGCAATCCCCAGGGGTGCTGGGGCGAG
>NW_008594696.1:0-333 GCF_000691845.1 Merops nubicus | reverse complement strand
TCACCACCTTGGGACCACCACCCTTGGAGATCCCACCTTGGAGATCCCACCTAGGGTCACCATCTTGGGGCCACCACCCTTGGGGCCACCACCCTGGAGATCCCACCCTGGGACCACCACCTTGGAGATCCCACCTTGGGGCCACCACCCTGGAGATCCCACCTTGGGATTATCACCCTTGGGGCCACCACCCTGAAGTTCCCACTTTGGGACCACCACCCTTGGGGCCACCACCTTGGAGATTCCACCTAGGGTCACCATCTTGGGGCCACCACCCTTGGGACCACCACCCTTGGGGCCACCACCTTGGAGCTCCCACCTTGGGACCCCCAC
>NW_008594695.1:15617-15839 GCF_000691845.1 Merops nubicus | reverse complement strand
ACACACACACACAAATAGATGGGTTTGAGCATCATCAAACGTCCCCTCTCCTCCCCTGCTCCCTCTCCGTGTCGGATGCCCACGGTCCCTGTGGAGGGACTGGGGTTCTCCCCACTCGTGTGGGTCTGTCGGGGTGTCTGTGGGGTTGCAGTAGCTGTGCGTCCTGCTGGGGTGGCAGAGGCTGGGGGTGGCGAGGTTCTGTGGGGGGATAGGCTGCTGTCG
>NW_008594695.1:0-15556 GCF_000691845.1 Merops nubicus | reverse complement strand
GGAGCCCAGGGGGATGGGGAGAGGCTCCTCTCGGTGCCTCAGCCCCTGGTTTTCCTCGGGGGATTTCCCCAGGCTGCAGTTCTGCGGCTCGTGTCCGGGTCACTCCGGACCTCTGCTTGCTTCCCGGAGCTGGAGCTGGAGGTCTTGCACCTCTCCCTTCCACCCCAGGGCAGAGCTTGGGTCAGGAGAGAGCCTGCCCTGTCTCCAGCACATAGCGTGGGTGCTGAGGACCTCCCCTCCCAAAGAATGGCCCTCCAGTTAACTTCAGATCCCTCCCCTTGAGTGGGAAGTTCAAGCCCGTGAAAATGCACTGAGAACAAGCGTGGTTTGAGTCACCAGGAACCCCCCAGCCCTGTGCAAACAGAATCTCAGATTCCTGCCCCTGTCTCCTCCACCCCAGCAGGGTGTGAGTAAGCAGGAACTCCTCAGGCCCCCCTCCCTAAAGGGGGGCTCTCGTGCTGCATAGCTCCCACTTGTAGCAGCAGCGTTTGAGTCCAGCCTGTGTTTTGGGAAGCACCTGCAAGTCCTTACTGCTGCAGCCTGCTGGCTGGCAGCTCCTCTGAGAAGAGCTGAAATCAAGCAGCATCTGCCATTGCTTGACCCTTACATAGCAGAGAGCCATCTTGAAGGGGAGGGGAAACCAGCAGAGGCTTCTTACCCTCCAGCACACCCCCAGTTTGCAGAGCCCCCCTGAACGCAGCTGTAGCACCCGTGCTGGCTTTTCAGCCTGGGTAGTAGTGCTGGGAACACGTCCTCCAAGCTGGAGTGGGCCAAGAGCAGTCCTTGGAGCTCTTCCTGGGGATCCTCCAGCCTACCTGTAGTGTTATAAAGCAAGCTTGAAATGAAAACCACTGCAAAGTGCAGCAGAGGAGTGAAGCTGCGACTCTGATGCTGCCTGTCATGAAAGTCCCTCAAAGATTTATAGCTCCTCCACACCCTCAGGTGAGCTTTGCAGTAGGGGTGAGAAATCCACTGCAAGGTATAACATTCCCTCCCTGCAAGGACTCTTGGTTATACCTGCATAGCTTGTTTATTAATGCCCTGGATGTGGCAATTACACCCTCAGGAGAGGGGAGGGATTTTGGCTAGCTGCAGGTGGCTTTTCTTACCCCATTTCTAATGGGGAGGCCCAGCTGCTCCTTTTGTGCTAGCACACCTTTGGTCCTTGGTGCTGCTGCTGAGGCTTCTCTCTATTGGAGGTGCCCAGAACATGGGGGATCACTCCCAAACTGGGTTCAGGGGCTGAGCTGAACCTGCCTCCATCCCTCCCTGCAAATGTTAGTAAGATTGGAAAAAGAAAGAGCTGCCTGTGTGGCACGCAGGTGTTGCCTTGGCAAAGGGGTCAAGAAGAGGTGGGAAATTCTGCATTTGAACAGTTGTTGGCTTCAGGGGATGCTCAAACTAAGTATTGATCTGGAGTACCTGTGCCCAAGCAGGTGGGTGGCGGGTCAGGAGGGTTGCTGGGGCTGCTCTGTGCTCACAGGGGCTGCTGAGCCCAGGCCAGGTGCATGGCTGCAAGCACAGATACCCTCCCAGTGTTTGTGTGGGGAGCACACCTGTAAAGTTTGTGTGCTGCTGTTTGCCAGGCTCCCTGTGTTTCCCTAGCTGCTCTTTCTCCCCTGCCCAGGTGGTGGGTATGCTGTGACTCTGGCCTGCCCGCTGGGTGTAGTGTGTTTGCTGCATGTCTCTGAGGGATGCTCGTGGGGCAGAGGTGGGTGGATGTTCCTGGGGCACGTGCAGCAGTGCACACAGGTCCTGCTGGGTGTGCTTGCTGTGGAACACAAACACTGCTGCAGAGTTCATGCCCACAGTAACTATGGCACGTGTGGCAGTTGTTGAGCACAGTGCGTGCAGATGTTCTTGTGTGTGCTCAGTGTGTGAAGGACACCTTAGGACAGACGAGTTTTTCTCTGTCCCTCCCTTGTTTTGACCCCTCAGCAAACAGAGATAAACTCTGTCTCGTGGCAGAGTTTGTAGCTGTGTTCAGCTTACTGTGTCTGAGCTTCCCCCTATCTGGAGAGCAGCATCTTTAGGGAGAACCTGCTATCACAAACTTCATCTCCACCTCCCTCTCCCCCCTCCCTGGACCATGAGGCAGAGGAAGGAAGCAGGGAAATTTGGTGGTGGATGGATGGGGCAAGCTGGCCAGCATTCATTCCTAAAGGCTGATTAGGTTTGAGGTGGGGTTAGTGGCTCTAAAATGAGCCCTTTGTACATTGTTGGCATCTGTGGCCCAATCAGTGGGATGTAGCTGAAGGAGGTGGTGCTAACGAAGGCTGGTACAGCCGACAATAACTCTGGCAGAGAGGCAGGCAGAGGGGGTACTGACTGGCACAAGAGGCATCTTCCCATCTTTAGGTCAGTGTAAGGTGCCTCAGAGGGCTGGTTCATGTTTCCCCCACCTCCTTTTCCCTGCTGTCACTGTCACCCACCAGCTCTGCAAGGAAAGGTGAGGCTGCATCGCATCGGCATCCCCAGGACAGGATGGCATCTTGTGGTACTACAGGATCTGAAATTTGGGGAAGGTAGGCACGTGGGGCAGAGCCGTGCCAGGAGCCAAGGGAGTCCCTGTGAGGAATCACTGCTCTTCCCCCTCCTGGGTGTTCTGGGAAAGGTGGTGACACATCTGCAGTGCACACGTGGGCTGTGCTGTCAGGTCAGTGCTGCAGGCTGGCCTTGAGGAGCCCTGGCAGAGCTGCACGGGGTGGGCACCCCCGGGGTCGTGGGCAGCTCCAGGTCAGGTCTGAGGTGCTTTGGTGGAGTGAGGTGAGCTGTGCAGGTCAGGGCTGTGCCCCAGCAGCCGGGCTCCATGGGGTGCCAGCACAAGCTGCTCCAGCCAGGGGCCAGGGCAGACTTGCAGCCCCAGGACTGCTGAGTTCCCCCTTCTCCTGGCAGCTCTGGGAGGAGATGCCATGTGCTGGAGCAGTGGTGTAGAGTGCACAAGAGCACTCCATGCCTGCATCCCTGTGAAAGGGGCTCTAGCTGCAGCTCTCAGGGAGGCAGAAACAGGATTGCTTTACCTTCCTTTTCTGATTTCTTTGCGCTCCCTGCAGTGCAAACCTTTTACTTCCCTCAAGCTCCTCCTGAAGCACAACAGGTACCTCCTGCTCTTCAAACCTCTGAATACCTGGAAGAGGGTGGGTGTATTTTTGTGCTCAGAAACTTGCCTGTGTTGCTGATAGGTGGAAGGGAGTGCAGCACTGCTCTGAGCTTTCATCAGGGAGGCTGGGGGAAGAAGCAGCAGGCAGAGAACTGGCTGCTGTACAAAAAGCAAGGGCTTGTTCTTGAGCTGTGATTTAGGAAGTGATTATCCTCTGCTTTAGGATAGCAAAAGTTACCTGAGCTGCTTGCTGTGGGGACCTTGGCCATTCCTCCTGGAGAACCCCCTCGGTTGAATAGGGAGCTTGATGAGCTCAGTTAATATCCCTTGTTCCCCCAGCTATGGGAGTGCCCAGGCCTGTGTCTAAATAGGTATTTTTTCCCCAAAATTGGACATGGCTGTGCGGTATGACCGAGCTGAGCTTTGCCAGCAGTCTTCAGCCTGTAGTGCACAAGCTGCCAGCAGCAGGAGAGGTGGATGTGGTGTCCAGAGGGAGAGGGGCAGTGGAGGCAACTCTGTGAGGATCATGTGTCTTTCATTTTATGACAAGGTTTCTCTCCAAGGCCTGTGAAGCAACCCATTAAGCTTCTTTTAATTAGGCAAGCCCTTTAGCTGGAGTAGGGAGGTGTCTTTCCCTTTTCCCACCCAGGGAAACTGAGGCACGGAGCAAGGCTGTGACATACCCAGTGGCACATGCTGAGGTTCAGTGGGAGAGCAGCAACTGACGTGCCACACCTCCCACACTGGCTTTGCCACTGGCCTCCTTGGAAATCCTGGAGAACTGGGGGGTGCTGAGCCAGGGGTTATCGACAGCTCTCTACCACAGCTCAGATCCTGCTGCCCTTCTCACTGCAGAGATTGCCTCCTTGATCTGCTGCCCAATCTATCATCCCTGCTGCCTTTCCCTGGCAGTGCCACCTTCCCCTGGGTGTTGAAATCCTTACAGGCTGGACCAGGGTTAGCAGCATAATGGCCCGTTGTCATCTCTGGAAGGCTTTGGGGTAATTTAAAAATTACCCCAAAGCTCAGGCTGTTGCTGCCTGTGGCTTGCACGAGCTGCAGCAAGCAAATTTGAAGCATACTGAAAGAGTAATGCAAATTAGAGCTGCTGCATAACGGCCTCAGCAACTGTGAAACCTGGGATCTGAGCACAGGGATCTGCCATGCTGACTTTACCTGCCTCAGGATCCCCTGTTTCAGCCTGCAGATACTGGAGCTGAGCAGAAAGCAAGAGAGGCAGCATGGCAGAGATGGGAAAGGGAGTCTCTCCTAGATGCTGAGCCCTTTAAGAGAGAAGGGGAAGGTAAGCTGCAGCCCTGAGATTTTAAGCTGGTTGTGGCTGAGAGGGCTATGGGAGTGCTTTCCTTCCTCTGGCACAAGTGCTTCTAGCTGGGCAGGAGGAAGAGGAGGAGGCCAGAGGTCCGTGGAGGCTGAGCATGTTGGGCACGGGCTGTTCTGGGTGGCTGCAGGAGTCAGGAAAGGTAGGGCTCTGGAGGAAGGGTTTGGCTGTGTCGGGGCCGAGGGTGGCTGGGGTATGAGGAAGTCTTGTTTTCGTGGCGCTGGCAGCATGAGGGCTGGCTCTGAGGCAGAGCAGAGGGCAGAGTGAACAAGGAGAACGGGGCCTGGAGTGATCAGTGTGAGCTGCACGCTGGTGTTTCATGACCCCCTTGCTGAGGGGAACCTCGGTGGCCCCAATATTTGGGGGAGCAGTATCTCTCCAAGGCAAACGGGTGAGGCAGAAAAGCAGGCGGTGATTCTCTCTGCTTTCAGCTCTGCCTTCCCCATGTGTTATTTCACAGCAAAACAGTTCTTTCTTTGCTACCTGCAGAGTGTTTTCAGTTCCCTTTCCTCCTCCCCACCTGCCCAAGCAGTCCTGGCCTCCTCACCTGGCTGTGGCCGTGCTGCCTGGCTGCAGATGTCCCCAGCTAGCCGCGATCGATGTGGCAAGATGCACGGAGCAGCCTGGCTGGAAGGGGTCATCCTTCCCTGCTTTTTCACCCGGGGTTGTGTGAGGTCTCTGGAGAAGAGGTGGGTTAAAGCAGTTGCTGTTTCCCCATCAGCCCCATGTCCCCAAATACCTGTCGTGCTGGAGTTTGGTGCAAGCCCGAGTAGCCATTGCACTCTCGGACACGTGCTGTTGGCACAGAGCCTCTGTGGCCTCAAAATCCTGATCCAGCAGGAACTTTTGAAGGAAGGGTCGGCCACACCTGCATTCGGCTCGGCCAGGGGGACGACGGGATTGCTTTTGCATCATTTAACAGCCTCTCAAATTATTTATAGTGCAGTTGTGCTCTGGAACAGAGTCTTCTCGCTTCCCATGAGCGCTGGGGGGGAGGGAAGGGGAGTTTGTCAGGCATCCAGAGTCTATCACTTGGTGATGAGGAAGTGCTGTGGGTTTCCTTTCTGCCCGTGTTTCTTCACACATGCTTCTGTGCAGCCGAACTGCCCTGAAAAGACAGTTTTGGTTTCTGCATTGCTCGAGCGTGTGCTGCTGCAGAGCATCTCTGGGGCTTGGGGCTGTGAGAGAGGTTCCTGAGCTCAGACTCTTGTCTTTGCTGTAAAAAGATGGTGTTAGGTTGAAGACAGTGAATGTGGTGCTTGGATTTGGTCCCTGACTCAATTACTGTGCTGCGAGGGATTGTTGGGACTAAAATATTCAGATGCTTGAGGGTGTCTTTTTTTTTTTTTTTTTAATTTCAAAGGCCCATCTTGTCCTACCAAAGTGTTTTAGCTTTAGCATGACATGGTCCATTGGACTTTACAAGAGATCATCAGGACCTGAAGACTTGAAAGATGAGGTGGTTGAGCAGCGAACCGTGCAGCTGAAATTCCCATCATTTCTCAGTGATTAAACCTTGAAGACCAACAAGTTGAGGGCAGAGGGAGACTGGGGCAGGTTTTTTACAGGCTCGTGCAGCAGAGGAGCATCATGAGGATGAGCTGGGTGGGCTGAGCACTCACCCCAGCTACACTGGAGCTTAATGTCCTTTTGCCCTCTGCCTCAGTACCATGCTCATGGGCTGCCCTGCTTCTCCCCAGCTTGTCCTGGTGACTTCAGCATGACTGTGGCTCCCCCCCCTGCACTGCACATCCTTCTCATTGGGCAGCAATTTTCAGGATTTGCTTACACATTGATTTTTGTCTTCTTCCTCTCCTTCCTTTCTGACCTGGCTGCAGCAGCTAACTCCTCAGAAACGGAGTTTCATATAAATGTTTGTATTACTGAAGACCTGAAAGGAGAGGGAAGGAGCTGAGCCTGGAGAGGGAGAGGAACTCAGCCTTTAATCAGGTGATTGTGGCAGTAAACTGATCTGTCTACGGCGTTGCTGAGCAGAAATGCTCAGCTTCCCTGTTTTGATCTGCACAGTGTCAGTTTGTGGCTTTTGCCCTTTGGGAAGGGTTGGCCAACAGTTACCAGATGTACTGTCCTACCTGGAACCCTGGCCTGGCTGCTGGGTTCTTCAGTCTTCTGAAACAAAACCCGTTCTTTCATCGAATGGTTTTACCTCTTGTCAGGGTTGTCAGCAACAGGCTAACTGCAAAATGCCTCCTTGTCCTTCTCAAGAAATAAGGGAAGGATGTGAAGACAAATGGCCCTAAAAACCTGTGTGGTGTCCAGGATGGCAGCTGATTTCACTGATGAAGACTGGCTCGCTCTCCTTCCCCATAGACCTGCTCCCAGTTCTTTCCTCTTGGTTTAATCTGGAGATCAGGGTACTGCTTTGCTTAGTGAAAGGGAATGTTTGTACAGACGAAGTAAACATATTGTTGAGACCCAGGCCTGCTGCAATGCCTGTAAACAAGATCCAGCCGTCTGTGGGAGGCAGGAGAGAGATTTATGTGACCCCGAGTTAAGTGCATTAGGAGGCTTTTGATTTCATTCTGGGAAGCTGCCCCTTTTCGTGGTACCATATGCCTGTTACCAGCACAGAGCTGTTCCTGAGGGGCTGAGTCCTGTGGATTTAATCCGAGGGGCTGGGAGCCTGCAGTCGGGAGGATAAAATGAGCAGGGGGTTGTCTCTGCAAGCTGGAGCCTGAGGTGCTCTGCAGAGCCCCCCGAGACTTTGCCCACCCTAGAGGTGGGAGTCTGGGTGGATTTATTTCTGCCTTGGGGCAAGGCATTGAAGAGCTCTCTGCAGATCAGCACTTTCTTCCCGAAAATAATAGCGGAGCGAAAGGGCAGCGGGGGATCCAGGCAGCACTGCGTGGAGGTCTTGCCTAAGTCTTGAAAGAGGAAATGAAGAACAAAGGCAGAAGAGACAAATAAATAAGGGTCTGTTCTTGGCCCGAGAAAGATTCCCAGGGGTTGGTGTAACAGTCTCGGGATAGACGCGATGCTCCCCGGGATGGGGTTGGTGTTTGAGAAAGGAAAGGGAAGGGGAAAGGGGCGAGGGAATGAGGAGGGGGGTGGATAGAGGAGGAGAGGGAGACACCCTAGAGAAAGCTCTCAGCACGGAGTCAGGTTTCTCTGGCTGCTCCAAGTGAAGAGGGGTTAATGCTCTTTCCATGGGATTGGCTGGTCACCAGACATTCAGAGAAGAGGGGGATCCGGGGGCTGCCAAGCAGGACCCCTGTGGCCTGAAAAGAGGGGAGGAGGGGGAGGAGAAGGCTGGGAATGCTCTTCCAAACAGTAATAGATCGGCTACTGTGGGAAAGTGAGCACACTGCCAAACCCCAAGTGGTTGGTGATGGATGGGGGAGGAAGGAGGGTGGGGTTGGAGGGACAGCTCTTTCCTGTGGCCGCCAGGATCTCGCCGCTGCTCCGTGGCCTCTCTTTATTTATTGTCTTCCTGGGGTTTAATTACTCCCCTCCTCGATCCATCTTGGAGAGCTTTTATCCTGGGGATGCACAAACGACTGCCACCGGCTTCAGAAATAACTGGAGGCAAGGTGGTTCCTGCCTGCCCATGGGAGTCCCTGTGCTCTGCCCATCACCATGGCATCGAGTGCCTCTGGCCTCCTTCAGCTGCTCTGGGCCCACAGGGCACCCACCTCACCTTCCTCTGGGCTGTTGCCGGGTCTCCAGGAGCTCTCCTGCTTTCCTTGGCACAGGGTTTGCCTGCATGGTCTGGCACTTGTCTGCCACGTGCTCTTCACCTGCAGACCCTCAGCTCTGGGAGGCATCTTGGCTGCTCATCTTGCTGCTGTTTTCAGGAGTTGTGACTCGTGCTCCACTTGTTTGGCATATGTGGCCTTCCTGCCAGGATCTGCTGCTCCTAGATCTGTTTTTGGGATGCTCTTCTTCCCTAGTGCTGCTGGGAGATGTTGGAAGCTCATGGTAGTTGAATGGGGCCCTCCCTGGAGATTTGGTTTGCTGAACACTGCTTTAAGTCCTGTCATTTTGGGTGTCTGAGGATGTACCCACAGGATACCACAGTTTTGGTGAGAAGTGAACTGGTGAAATAATTTTCTAAGTTCCTGCTGGTCAGCTGCTCGTTCCCATGCCTGGGCACTTTTCTTGGAGCTTATTTTTTAACCCAGTTAGATCTGCTGCTGATTGGGCTTCACAAAGCAGACTGTCATACAGCTGAGGAGTGGTGAGCTGTGAAGGTGGTGAGTGAGGGGAGAGAACCTATGAAACAGCCTGTGTTCCTACATGCCTCACTTGAGGCCTCTGAAAGCATCATTTTCTTTTATCCTCAAACAAAGTAGTTTTGTCCTGTCCCTCTCTGCAAAGCACTGAGATGAGCTGGGAGTTCTTGCATGCTTTGATTACCCCATCTGAGGACATAAGTTGTTTTTTTGTGTGGTTTTGTCCCTTTTTCCTTTCCTTTTCCTCCTCTCATGATGGAGCATTCCTTCCCTGTAAGATACCAAAGTCAAGGAACAGAAGAACTGCCCAGCTCCACGTGGCACTGCTGTAAGTGCTGTGCTCTTGAAGCAGGGAGCAGCAGCAGTATGGTCTTTGCAAGTCCTTTCTCCCAGCCATCCTTGGGGGGTTGTGCTGCAGAGTGCACTGAACAATGCCTCGGCTCACCCTCTGGTGCTTGGAGAGCCCTGATCTTGGAGCCAAGTGCTGATGCAATTTCCAGGGCCAGCACAGCAGTCTCCACAGAACCAGATGTTTCCTCCCTCCCCAGGAGGCAGTAAGCAGTGCTGAGGAAGTCCTCCTAGGACGTCAGGTGAAGGGAAGGAGAGAAGAGCACAGGAGAAGTGGTGCTGAGAATTTAAAACGGTGGCTTCTGAGAGTGTCTGAAGGATCTGAGTGTGCTGAGGCATCTCTGGAACCATGGGAATTCCCGTGGGGAGGGTGGATTTTGCTGGAGAGAAAAGTTTAGTTGCAAGGGATACTGAGAAGAACGCTTGGTAGATTCCAATGGAGGTGGAAATCCATCCTGAAGTTTTCTTTAGCATGCAGTATTGTACCCTTGTGATGTCCAAGTACTTCTTGGATCCAATTAAATTGGTGTCTCATAGGCCATTATTGGATTTTGATGGAGTTTTTTTGTCTTCTCTGAGCAGATCTTCTTCTAAACCGGGGGCTGGAGAATTCTATAATTATGCTGCTATTAGTATTATGGTGGTTAACAGGAAGAACAATCTGTTCGAGCAGAGGGTTCTTTAATGGACTCTGAAGGTGTTTAGATGCTGGTCTATTCTGCTGACTGCTGGAGGATCAGTCTTGAGCCAAAATTCTGTCAGCTAAGACCACTTCACCTCCAGGTCCCATGTGGGTGGAGAGCTATGAGCTGCTTTGTCCCAGAATGTGCAGCTATTTTGCAGTGGCTGGAGATGTAGCATCTAAAATAGCCAAGGCTTAGTCCATCAAAGAGCAGGTGAAGATGCTTGAGAAGAGTTGAAACAGTGAGAGCCTGGGGAAGGTGTGGAGTCCAAAGGTACTGTGCTTCCAGCAGTTAGAGGTGAGCAGCCACAGCAGTTAAAAAGCTGAAGGTTTTGTGCTGTATCTGCCTGGGTTTCTGTGTGCAGCAGATTGTAGCTACTGGCATGGAGCTCTTGGTTCTCAAGGAGTGCATGGGAGCAGAGACAGTGGTTTTCTTTTTGACCACAGATGCTACTGGTCAGCCGAAGCCTAGTAAGGGCTTGTGCACAATCTGGAGGCTTGTGGTTGATGTGCTGTACCTCGTGTGTCCCGTCACTGGGCAGGAGAAGGCAATGCCTTTGCTTCTCAGCTGTGCTCTCACCCTTCCCTGGCCCTCCTCATTTTAGCCTTGTGGAAATTCACGCTTTATCTGTCTTTTTTTTTTTTCACTCCATCCAATTTTCCTTCTGGCTTGGTGACACCTATTAATGGTGTGTGGATGGCAACTCTGGAAGTCAAATGGATGCTGTGGTGGCACCCTCTTGAGGGCTCACCACCTCTCTCTGCTCTCCTCCCTGTTGAAGGGGAGGGAAGATGCTTAGGATGGAGCCTTGCTTTTCTTGCAGCATCATGGTGCTGGATGGGTTGCTCCAGCTGCTTGTGCTGGCAGCAAGTCAGTGGGCACCTTGTGGTCAGCTGCCTGGAAGCTGGAAGGGAAACGTGTGGCACGTTTTGCATCAGTGCTGTGGGCAGCAGCTCTTGATGAAGGTCATGGAAGCACATTGTGTTCCATCCTTGAACAGGAGCCCATATGGACCTTGCTTGCATTCAAACCACCTTGTCCTGTGGCTGTGCCAGATAATCCTGCTGGCATCCTCCTAGCTTGCAGTCCCTGAAAACACCGTGGCATCCCTACCATGAGAGAGCTGCTGAGCCCTAGCTGCCTTCTGGTACATCCCACTTCTCTCAGCTTTCCTTGCTGTCCAGCTTTGTATGATCTTCTCTTCCTACCCTTAGAGTCTTGCTGTCCCTCAGCTAGTCACGTTTCAGCTGTAGACAAACAGCAGGTTTTATAGTTTCCTCATAGTTCTGTAGGTGTTTGCAGGACAAAGGTAAGTGGAGATTTTTTTCGAGTGCAACTGTGGTGCTGCTGCTGTGTGGTGTGATTCCTGTGCCCTGTGGATAGCAGGTAAAGCCGCTAGTTCAGAAGTGTGGAGCCTCTTCATTTGTCTCTAGCTGGAGCAGAATGAGAGAGGGTTGGGCCCTCAGTATGGAGTGGGGGATGGAAGTCATGCTGGATTTTAATCTGCTGTGTGAAAGATTCTAATTTGAATTGTTGCTTTCTGTTGAAGTGTCTGAGTGATGGGCAGATATGTTACTGCATGGGTGTTAGAAGATAACTTTAGGCAGAGGAGCATCTCTGTATCATGGGAAAACCAGAAGCTTCTGCTCTGACTTGTCCTCCACAGCAGCTTTTCCCTTGGGAGGGGTCTAGGGAGTCTTGTGCCCTGTGCCCTGATGAAGCGGGGTGTGGCCATCACGCATCCAGCATGCACATGTTGCATCCCCCCTTGCCATTGTCCTCCAGAAGAGAACATGAGGTCTGGGGAACTGCCAGCTCTTGGCAGTGTGGATCTTTCTCTCTGGCTCCTTGGAAAAAAATCAGGATATTATTTCAGGATGGTATAAATCAACTGGTCACTTGATAGAATGGCAAAGTAAAGTGGTAACAGGTGCCTGGGGATAACTCCTCTGTGTACACCCCTTCTGGCTTTCTGCCTTCTCTGAAAGCCTTTCCCCTGCACGGTAGAGACATAACTTCAAGCAAAGAAATATCAAAGGGATCCCTTACAAAAAGAAGCTTTCAGCCTGTCTTGCTGAGACTGGATGTTGCTGAAGTGGTTTATAACTCTGTGTTCCCTAAAGAGCTTTGTCTTAATGGAGCTCACTGTCCATAGTCCTGCCTTTTTTCTTCTGCTTGAACATTAAAGCTTTTCTGGCTGTTGTTTCTAACCTGACAGCAACTTGATCACTCTCCCTGAGATCAAGTTGAGTTTTTTTTTTTTTCTTCTCCTCCTCACTCAAAATTGTCAGAAGGGAAATATCTTTTCTTGCTGTTTTCTATGCTCCTGATAACTGATGGTGGCTTTGTGACAGAGCAGCTGGGTTCTTTTATGACAAGCTGAGATGTCTTCCTGACTGGTACCTCCTTTCTCATTTCCACTGCGTGTAAACGTTGTGGATGGGGAAGGTGGGGAATAACATCTTCCTCCCCTGCTGGCCTCCACCTCCAATTAGCTACCACACAGCCACATCTTCCACTGCAGTGCTGGTCAGAGCACATGGGAGGGGATACAGGACTGAGGGTTTTTCAGCATCTCAGCCCACCCAAGGGTGCACGAGTGCTCTCCCCTCCCCAGCAGAGGAATCCCTGGCGTGTGAGAATGGAGGTGGTTCCCAGGGAAGAGGACACAGCTCACTGCTTTGCTGCCCTCCTTTCAGGAGGGGATAGGCAACGGGTTCGTGTTCCCATTCCCTAGCAAGGGTGGCAGCTGAGCAGTGGCAGTCACCTGCTGGGCCGTGGCAGGGGTGGAACAGCAGAGGGTAGTGCCAGGCCAGCTGGCTCGGGGAGGGCTGTGGGCTCCCAGGGAGGGAGTGCAGCTCTGCCAGGGGCTGAGGAGCTGCAGAGCTCTCTGATGAGCCTGACAGAGATCGATGTATGCAAATGTTGAGTGAGGAAAAGGTTCTTCACGTCCTAAAGCCACGTGTCCTGCCACACTCCCCTCAGAAAGGGATGCTGTTTATTGAAGGTCAAGAGTTGCAGCAACCTTTCGTCTGGGAATTTGCCATGGCAGCCATCTGGGAGGAAGATGGAGATGTGTGACTTGTGTGACTCCTTCAGCCCTGTCCTGGCTGGTCCAGAGGAAGCTCTCTGCCCTGCTTTTGTAGGAATACTCAGGAGGGACTGAGTGAAACCAGCATGACCTGGCAGCCACTGGGGTGACTTCACTGGAGCAGGCCAGCCGCTCATCTCGCCCAGGTTTCAGCCTCTAAGAGCATGACCTGATGTCTGGAGGTGAACACCTCACTGGAGGAAGCTGCACTCATTTACCAGTCAGGAACCTTTTCTGACAGGCAGTTGCTGCTAATTTAGTGTTTTCAACTTCCTTGGGCCCTTCTCTTCCTCACACTTCCAGACGGAGCAAAAATGGGTGACATGCAAGGAAAAGACACTGGGTAATCCTCTGCCTTGCAGGTGATCTTGCTGTTCCAGTAAGATGTTCATGGAGCCTTAATTAAAAAAAAAAAAAAAAGAAATACCCTGGACACAATGAAATGTAGGGTTTCTGCAGCCTCTTGTTTTACTCTCATGAAGAAAGCTGGGCAGCAAGCTCCAAGATAGTCCTCCATGGTTTTGAACTAGGATCAGGCTGTGTTCTTTTTTGATTTGTTGGTTTTTTCTTATTTTTAAATCTTTTCCCTCCTATGGCCATGCTGTAACTTTTCCACCAGCTTCAGGCATGCAGCCTCCACTCTTCAGAGCTGGACTTGGGACACCTGAGCATGGGGGATGGCATCACTGGACGATGATTCTCACCAGAAAGGTGACCACAAAGTGTCCAGAAATGCTTTTTGCTGAGCTATGAGGTAGAACTGGATGACAACTCGACCCAAGTCTGTATCAGAGCCATCTGTAGAGAGCCAGTTACGTTTGCCTTTGGGCAGTTGCCATCTGTCTTAATGCTTTATGGCTTTTCACTTTAGTATTAAATCCTCTCCAAGTTAATTAGTAAACACGCTTTGCTGTATTTCACTTTGTACCATCTGAAGTGGTGGGAGCGGGCTGGGTGCTTCTTCCCTCTGTTCCCACACGTTGGGCATAAGAAGCCCCGGGGTGGTGGAGCAGTTACAGCCCCTGCGTGGGGCTGGTGGCTTGGGGGACCCACCCCCCCGTGCCCTCCAGGAAGAGGGCAGAGGGTTGATGGGTGATGTGGGGTGTGGGGTGCCCCAGAGGAACTTTGCCCCTGGAAGGGGGACGGCGCTGGGGCGGAGAGCTGCCCCGGGGAGCGTGGTGTGGAGAGGGAATAGAAGCAGCTCCGGTTGGGTTGGTGGAGCTTGGAGCTGACCTCTGCTGCTGCACGGAGGGTCTCGTGCTCCAGGGAGGAGAGGACATCCTCTGCACTGCAGAGGGCTTTGGGGTGTCCTCCTTCCCCTGCTCGACTTGGCTCCGACCTTCCCTGAACAGCACGAGGTGAGCATCTCTTGTCCTTCTGCTTGGCAAAATACTCAGTGAGCTTAGGAGGCTTTTTCTTTTCTTTTTTTTTCCTTTTTCTGGATTGTAGTCTTCAATCATTTCTTTGCCTGACAGCAGCTCTGCACTGCCTGCCTGAGCTGGAGGAGGGGAGGTGGTTTAGAGGGGTGAAGGCAATATTTCATGTTGTTTGGAGGGAAGGGCTCCACGCTGCTGGCTTCTCGCTGGCCTGGCATGGTTCCATCATGATGGCACAGGATTACCAGTAGAGATACCTAGGTGTTTATTTTAGCCACCTTGGTTCAGCTGCAAAACCAGCTCAGTACCTCGTCCAGAGAAAATGAAAAGCAAAGGGCAACATCTGGAGATATGGTGAATTTGAAGGATGGGAGAATAATAATGATAGGACAGAATCTTAATTCTTTTATTTTTTTTTCCCCCCATGTGAACTTGGGTAACATTTCCTAGGAAGCAAGGGTGGGGTTTAAGGTGTGTGATGAGCAAACATCAAACATATCTGGGGAGCATAGGTGTTCCCTGCCTCTGGCAGCCTGGCTGATGATCTGGGTCCTTGAAAACTACCTCTCTTACACCAGTCGTGTTTCAGCCACGTCCCTCCTCCTCTGTCTCATTCTTCCGGCTCTCTACTCTCTCTTCTTCCCGTAACCCTCTGGTGATGCAGGGCCTGAGGAGGCCTGCATTCGTTTTGCTTCCATCGATGAATAGGGACAAGTCTGCCAAGTGCAGAGTTCACTAAATCATGAATTCCTCTTATTCTGGATTTCCCATCGATCTACTTTGTCGCCACTGCCTTTCTTGTCTTTGTGAGTTGGTCATATTGGCTGATCTAGAAGAGGTTCAGCTCCACGCAACCCCGCCGAGGCAAAAGACCTACAGAAGATGGCAGGGGGTGAGGGGTTCTTGGATTCAGGTCTCCAAAGATGCATGCTGAATTCGGACCAGCTTTCTGCCACCCCACCCCTGCCTTTCTACCAGTGGTAAACTTTTTGCCACTCTGTTGCTATTGAACGTGACTCTCCTTTTCATGGCTTTTCCACAGGGTGAAGATGAGACGCCATAAGCTATTTCTGACTCTCTGCATGGCCGGTCTCTGCCTCATCTCCTTCTTGCACTTCCTCAAGGCCCTCTCCTATGTCACCTTCCCCCGGGAGCTGGCTTCACTTAGTCCCAACCTCGTCTCCAGCTTCTTCTGGAACAATGCCCCCGTCACGCCTCAGGTCAGCCCCGAGCCGGGGGGGGCCGAGTTCCTCCGCACACCCCTCTACTCCCACTCCCCCTTGCTGCAGCCCCTGCCTCCCAGCGGAGGAGCCGCCGAGGAGCTGCACAAGGCCGAGTTCACGCTGCCGGAAGACACGACGGAATATTTCGCCCGCACCAAAGCCGGCGGCGTTTGCTTTAAACCGGGCACCAAGGTGCTGGAGAA
>NW_008594694.1:17236-19151 GCF_000691845.1 Merops nubicus | reverse complement strand
AGATGAAGACCCAGACCAAAGAGCTTTCCCCCACTTTAGTTGTCTATTAAACAGGCATGTAAAATATTACACTCTTGTAGAAAGATTTGTTCAAAAGTTTGTCCTCCAATCCTCCTTAGCTGAAGGGTGGAAGAAAAAAAAAATGTGCATTTCTATAGTCCAGGATTCCTGTTTTTGCCTAAATGTAGAGCAAACTAAAGGATCTAGTTTTTCAGCAGGCTGTATTTTGAAAGGGAGTGACCAAGCAAGCACATATTGCTATGATAAGACCGAGAAGACCAAAATGGGTGAGAGGCTATCATCATTCCTTGCCCTTGGAGGCTCCACTTGAACCCTCTCAGGTCTGGCTGAGGTTTAACCACTCCTTTGACAACTGTCCAGCCCATTGACGTGAGCAGTGCGTTGAGAACTCCACAGCAAAGCAGGGAGCAAGAATTCCTAAATGCCAGTGTTGAGAGGGTCAAGGGACCTTCTCTAACTGAAGTCATGACCTATCAATCACAGTTTTCTCTAGGGGAGGGCAGTGAGAGTGAGCTAGTCAATACTCATCAGAACATAGGCAGAAATGAGAGAAGAAATTTAGAGATGTGGAGGTCTTCATTATTTTGAGAACAGGAGAGAGCAGCCACTAAAGCCCACACCATTTTTGAATACAAGGATGAGCACTCCGAGTGCTGGAAGATTTTTGAACTGAAAATTAATCCAGGGCAAGCAGGATAATGATGTATTAGTCTGTACTTCCTAAGTGCTTGTGCTATTCTTTTAAAAAGGGTAAATAGTGAAGGAAGAAAATGAGCAGCACAAAGCAAGATCTGGATTTATAATCGATGCACCAATACAATTACCTCCCCTCCCCCCAGTTTTATTCAGGAGGAATGACTTAAAAGTTCTTGGGTTTTTAATTGTGGTTGCCTAGGCATTTCTAATGGGTCCTCTTTCAGCTGCAGCATAGTGTCTCCAGCCTTATATTGAAGGAATACTTTGTTTTAGTGAAGAGCACAAACATGGCCTGGGAGCAGACTGCAACCTCCTCCAGTTAAATTCACAAACATAATGGTAGGCTTTTATCTCTGCTGCTGAAAAAAGAAAAAAAGTATATAATTATTAAAGTAATCATAAAATACAACATATTATTTGACTTTGTTACAACAATCCCCCTCTCTGGGTGGCAAAACTCATCTTTGGCTATCTCACTTCTGTGCCATCCGTGGCATACCAGGAGACTTTATCCTGGGTTTTACCCATAGACTCAGGAATGTTTGACATGACTATAAATAATTCAGTGCTGACACATAGTTTTTCAGAAAGATTTAGCCTCAGTTATGATGTGAGATAAAGCCAAGGGCCTGGCAGGAAAGAGGCAGTATGAGAAGTAGGATGGAACAGTGAAGATGGCACTTCTGAGACCACCTCTTTGTGATAAACTGCACCCAGCTGAAAAGCTGAAACAGGCAGAGCTGGTGGAAAATCCCCAGCACAGCACATAGCCCCCAGTGGGAGAGCCAGCAGCAAACAGTTAACACATTCCTGGCCCAAACACATTTCCTTTCCACAAGTCCTGGCTTGTGGAGGGCAAGAATAGCTGAGGTAAGATGCTTACAGGACACAGCTCTTACTGGAATGCATTGAGGAAAATGGGTGGAAGAAATACAGTCTGTGGTGAGCAGGGTGGGAAGTTTGCTCCCAGGAGTGTGCATAAAAGCCCAAAGGAGAGAGACCCAAGGGGAAGTTTCTTATTCTGGTCAACAGCATGAGGGCCTCGAGACAAAAGGAATTCAAAAAAGAAAAGGAAATAAACCAGTCTGGCTTCATCCTTCCAGCCTGACAACAGTGAAGGCCAGGTCTCAGCTCCAGGCTTAGGAGTTGGTATTTCTGCTTGTTCCAAGGAAGCTTCCTCAAGTTATGACCTCCAGAG
>NW_008594694.1:0-17205 GCF_000691845.1 Merops nubicus | reverse complement strand
CCTGCTGAAACCTTGGCTGGTAGAAGACAGGAGCTAACTGTCCTCACCTGATGTCCTTTTCCTCATCTCATGCCAGTCCTCAGAGCAGGAGGAGCAGGGAAGCTGGTGAAGGCTAGGACCACATATCTCTGGCCTCCTGTGTGACATTTAGGCAAAATCCCTCTCAGGCACCCAGAAATGCCTCAGTGGAGAAGTGTGTCGCTGCATTTACAGCAACGGCAACTTTCCTTCTGGAGTTCAAGGAGAAAATGCTGCCAAACAGGACTTCCCCCTTGGCTTTTTCCACTACCCTTAAGGGCAGCTTGGGACAGCAACAGAGAGTGACTGGGGGAGTAATTTTTCTGCAAGGACACCACTCCCCTGAGAACCCCCCGGAGACCCAGCCTGTGGCAGCGGGTCGTGCCCGGGGCTGTGCCATGCGCTGCCCCCGTGCACGCAGGGCTGGAGCCTGACCAGAGCACTCCTGTCCTCCCACCCAGCCTTCAGGAGGCACCTGATGTGCTGTTGGCTGCCCGGGCTGACCCTCAGCTGGAGGTGCCCCGTGCTGGTACAGTCTTGTGTGCCCTCTCCAATGCCCTGCCAGCCCCCAGCGTGGGGCTCTTTGCCAGCGGGATCCTGCTCCCTCGCCTGCCTGGCCCTGGGCTCCATGCAGGGCCCCAGGAGGTGCAGGGTGGTGGCACCCACTGCTGCCGTGCCCCCAGGAGTGGCCCTGGGGCTGGGGCAGAGCTCTCTGTCACCTGCTCCAGGCAGGTATGCTGACCAAACCAGTTCCACCAGCCCCGCTGGCCACCCAGCCCCTGTGCCAGGCTCTCCGGGACACAGAGAGGCCTCCGGGCAGACCAGGGTGGGGATGGGACCTGTGGAGCTGCTAGGGCTCCTTTTTGGGTGCCAGCCAAGAAGGAAAGACACGTGGCACCTCAGATCACAGGCTCTGGGGCCAGCCATCACAGCTACCTCCTAGCATGGCAAGGGAGAGCTGTAGCCCAAGCAGGGCTGTGCTGTCAGCACTGCTGCACAGCGTGATGAGCTCTCCTGAGGGCTGTGGCTGTACCTACACCTCTCCTTTTCCAAGGTGAATTCTGTTTCATCTCCCTGCTCCTAACAGGTTTCTGACATATTTCAGCCTGGGAGACCTCTCCAGAAATTTTACTGCCCCTGAGAGCTTCTCCAGCCTGTGCAAAAGGCCTGACCCTTCCTTTCCTTCACGTGCCCATCCTCTAGGCTGGGGTCACACACTGATCTCATTTTTGCTGTCCCTTTCTTTGGCTACCTCCCTGCCCCATCATCTCCTCTCGTTTCCCACTCCTACTGCTCTACTTTTTTTCCTAGTTCCAGGGAAGGCAAAGAAGAGATTTCTGCTGGGAGCTCTGTGGGGCTGTGACAAACATGCTTCTACCTGGGGACAAGATTGAGAGAGAGGGGAGACACAAAGCTTGACCTATCAGGCAGATGACCAGGCATCTTTTACAAAGCAAGCCTTCCTGAGGACTGACACAATAGGTGGGTGGAAGAAAAATGCTTTTCAGAGAGAAACAGAGTGTTTCACCAAAGGTGACAAGGAGCACATGTGACTGGACCAGGCGTGTGGCTCCAAGCCCTCTTGTATACCCCAGCACTCCTCTGTGCTGCTGTGAGCTGTACACCAGCTCCTCAGGCTGCAAGGCTTCTGGTTAATAAGGAGGAGTTAATAATAAGTAAATTAAATAATAATTTAAGTCTCTTAAAGCAAAGCCCCCCAGCCTTTTCTAGGTGGTGATCCACTGATGAATTTTCCACAAACATAAAAGCAATAGAAGCATTACTGGCTGATTTTTTTTTTCCAGGCACACAGTCCCACTCAGAACTGGCACGTTCAAGCCACAACCATGATTCTTCCCCCCCTTCCCTCCATTTTGACTGCATTCAGAAAGAGATAATTGTCCTCTGGGTGTGAATGACACAAAATGCCAATATCCTTTGCTCATCTTTGCAACACATGTGGCAACACTGCTTTGCCAATGCCTCTGCCTCTGCCTGCAGCTCGCCCAGTATCGGGGGTTGTGCAAGCACCTCCTGGAAACCTCACCATGTTCCTCCTGTGAAGCCATCAGGGGCTGAAATTGGGTCGGGTTCTAGACACAGGTCACTGCTTTGGTGGGCAGGGTGTGAGCAGCCACCTGAGATGGTGCAGTTCTGATGCTTGTCCTCTCTTTACCATGCACCCCTCTCCCCATCTGTACTGCTCAGGCACCCCAAAAAGGCCCCCAGGTGGCCAGGTGACAGAGGACACCTCACTAGGGAGGTCTCAGTTTCAGTGAGTTTAAGCTTGATGCCATTCAGGTTACAGTGGGATGGGAACTAAATCATAGAATGTCTGGGCTGGAAGGGACCTCCAAAGCTCATCTAGTCCAACCCCCTTGCTATAAACAGGGACATCAACTAGATCAAGCTACTCAGAGCTTCATCCAGCCTGATCTTGAATTTGATTTGTCTTCTGGGCTGCTGCTGCACATTGGTGGCTCATGTCCAGCTTCTCATTGACTAGGACCCCTAGTTCTCCAGTGGACTGCTTTCTAACATGCCCTCTCCCAGCCTGTATTGGTCATGTTGGCTGCCCCTCCCTAGGTGGAGGAAAAAAGCCCTGCCTGCTACCTGGGAGGTTCATCCAGGCATTGCAGCACTCCTTGCTGGTGTGCCTGGGCCAGCCCTGCTTGGGAGACAGACCATGCAAACCTTGTAGACTTGGTGCAGCAAGGTTGGGGTGGTGACCCAGCTCTCTGAACATGCATTGTGAAAGTCAGGGAACAGAAGGGGTGAGAAATCAAACCCCTGTGAGCACTCAGATGGCTCCTGTGTGCTCTAACAGCCTTGTCACCTCCCTCCACTACTCCCTCTGACCTTGACTTCAGCAAGGTGGCTGACAGCTCCAGTCAAGCCCAGCCTAGCAGTGCTTAGCTGTCAGATTCTCACTGGTGTCTGAGCAAAATGAGTTTTAAGCCTCACTGGTTCACATCTCACTTGCAACGGGTCTGAATTAGCTGTTTGGTGATGGGGCTGAGATCTGAATGGGCAGCTGAAACTCTTCTAATCCAAGAGAAAGCTCAAGGGTTTGGGGTGCTCTGGCATGGCTGCTTGCCTGGCCACAAGCCTGTCATGCAACCATGCCCAAGTCACCCACTTTTAGCCCCCTCACCTTGCTTCCCTGAAACTGGGGCCAGCCCTGTTTCAGCAGGGTAGTGGGGGCTGCTAGGCTGAGACCTGTAGGAGGTTTGGCCATTAGAGGTGATGGGCACCCCAAAAAGGTCCACAAAAAAGAAGTGGCTAGCACTAACACCTGCCCCTCTCCTGCAAGACATCACCCACGCTCTGATGGGTGCAAGGTCACAGTCCACCCAGAGCAAATGCAGGACAGGGACATTTGCTCCAGCCCTGCCTGTTTTCCATACTCTGTGGGCAAGACAGCTTCAAGCTCCAGGGCTGTGAATGAGTTACACTCATCCATGCTAAATTCACTTTAAAAACAGCATCATCAGGGTTTTTTTTTTTCCTCACCTCCTCCCTCCACACAAGTGCTTTTCAGGTAACAGGTCATACCCAAAGATTCCTCAAGATGGTAACACAGGAAATCTTGGGTTAGAGAAGGCTGCTGTTGTTAGGACAACATGCATCATAAATGCTTCCATTGCTGCACGCTCCCTGCCTGGTCCCAACCACTCTCCTTATGCTTCACGGCCTCTCTCCCACTTGACAGGTTGCAAACGAGGTCAAATGCTCTGGAAATGGTTTGAAGCACTTTTTTTTCCACTATATACCAAAAAGCCCCAAACGAAAGCATTTCTCAAGTCAGCTCTGTATGAGCAGAGATGCCTCAGCTGTGGTGTTGAATTAAAGGTTGATCAAACTGATCTTTGCAAAGAGAAGCCAGGTAGTGAAGCCTGTGAGCCATTCATCTCTGCAAGGACTGAGATGCCCTCTTCTCTGGTTTGGCTAATGAGGATTCATGACTTACACAAGACTTAAACCAGTACACAGAGTGTCCAGACCTCGTGGTTACACATCTCACTGAAAACACAGCCAGTAGCAAAGATTTTTCTAGCACTGTGAAGGCCTTTCCTGCTTCAGAGATAAGATTGCCACCTACTGACCAGTTGTCCTTACTTTGGGCAATACCTGGATCCTGACCCTCCCTCCTAAGACTCTCCCCTTCTCCTCCCGTTACCAGCAAGACTCCACTTCATTTAGTTTAGGATATCTGATCAGACTGCAACCAAAGGTCATCCAACTGTACAGACCATTAAGCACCAGTTCACTTGGGCAGAAGCAAATGGCTCCATTATACCCAGGTCCCATTACTCACACAGCTCACCCTAAGCACTGGGATATCATCTGAGCAAGGCAGGGAAAGCAATAAAAATGCAATCTGCCCAAGACACGGTTCTTGCTGGGGAGATCTGGATGTGGAAAGTATTTCCAGATACTTCCAGATCTGTGCTGCTTAAAGTACCATGGGAACATACTGCAAGCAGCTAGATTGATGTCTGGGACTATTTGGAGACATGGGGTTGCTTTCTGGTCCCCTTCCCCTACCTGCCAAACGCAGAGAGTGGGCTTTTAAATGACTTCTCATCCAAATGCATGTGAAAAGCATCCCTGCTGGAAACTTCTCACTGTAGCACAGCTCTGTTTGTGTTGGAAAACCCAACTATCACCACCCAAGAAACCAGAAGAGTGATCTTGGAGGGATTCTACTCAGCAAATGTCCAAAAATAGCAGATACTGCAAAAGGGTAGAAGGTCACGGAACACCCAGCTACAACACTCTGAGTCTTGTTCCCCATTCCAAGCCATCCACTCCTCTTTTGCTGCTTGCTGGGCAGTTTCTAGTTCACATGGCCTTTCTTTAGCTGCTGTTCTCATGAGTATCTCATGCATTGGAGGACCAGTTTTCCTTCACAGAGCTGGGGTGGCCACGCTGGGCTAAAATCTGTGTGTTTCCAAGTTTTCACTCTCATTTCAGTCACAGCCTCTGACTGATAGGATCTCAGAGAGGGAGGAAACAGAATAAATAGCATCACGCCCTCCTCACGTGGGCTGTGGTGCAGAGATGAAACAGAAGATGAGGAAGAGTCCGGGTCAGCAAGGGAGGGGGGGGTTAGCTGAAACTAACCTACATTTTGGGGATTCCTCCACTCTAATGGGGCACCGAAGCAGGGGCATTACCACCCCCTCCTTCTCTCATACCAGGAGCCAAACTGGCTATTACTAGTCCCTAACTATGGGAAGCATGAGCTGTCTTAACCTCCCAGAGCTGGCACAAAGCTGCCCTAAGAGGCAATTAATGGTGTGGGGCAAGATGAGGGCAGGTTAGCATGGGAAAGGTCAGGGACACAGGGCACCCATCCTTGGCTGAGGGTGACACTGTGTTTGCTGCTCTCCAGAGAGCAGTGTTAAGGAGAAGCCAAGCACAGACCACTTTGAAAGAGTAACACTGAAAGAGCAGTGGAAAGATAAATAGCTTTCCTGGCAAGGAGGGACAGAGGGCTTAAAGATTTTTGGTGATCAACAACTGATGCTCTGACCTGATTGCAAACCTGGCCTGGTGAGAGCGGATGGTGACTCAGCCTGATGAGTCCTCTGCGTGCCAGGATGTGCTGGCCTCAATTTGTCTCTTTGCTGATACTTGCACGATGAAGACACCTTGCATCTGGCACATCTTGAGAGTCTTTTGGAGGCCACCAGGCTGAAACTGTCAGCCCCTTACTGTTACAGTCAGTGCCTTTCAGCCAGAAGGGCTTGATGGTATCCCAGCCACAGACTCCTTGGTAGCCCAACAGGGACAAGCTGGGATGAGAAGCCCCACGCAGAGTTTTGTGAAGCTCTGCTTCCAAAGGCCTCACGTGCATGAGGATGTTCTCAAAACATTATCAAATGCTTTTCTTCCGTGCCTACAACTTGGCTCCTTCTCTCCTCAGCGTGCTGCAGCTTTCAAGAAAATAATTTCCTGCCTCAGTGGCTGCACAGTTTCAAATCTCATTCTTTGCCTCTGCCAAAGAAGGTACAGCTAGCAGGGCAATGTTGTAACTAGCAAACCTCAGTACTGCATTTGCAGCTTATTTTCTCAGGTAGTAATAATAAGCCATGCCAGATAAAAAGTCTCCTGTTGCTGCTTTTCTTTTATCACTCCATTTACATTAAGGCTTGTGCTGATTGCAGTTGGCTGGTGGGAGGTGAGGGAAAGAAAAGGTATTTTCCGCGTTCCTAACAGCTCTGTGATTTCCTAGTCTGAGATAAGGACAGGTCACCTACTGATCTCTGTGCCACAGGACATCCCAGGGCAGGTGGGAGGTGGGCAGAGGCAGGCTGCCCATTTTGGGGGAGAGACAGAGCCTGTTGTGGTGGAGCTGAGCCTTAGTGTGGGGCAGGAATAGCTGTTTTTAACCATAGGTGTTCATTAATATCTCTTCCATTGAAAGGACAAAAAAAAAAGTGTTGGAAGGAAATTAAGTCCCAGCTCCTTTCTCTAAGAATTCAGAGACCTCCTGCTCAACATCTTGAGTCCACCAAGAAACAGACTTGGTATTTGTGACAGTTCTAAAGACAGAAATCATTTTCAAAACCCTAAACATTTTCAAACTTACACTCTACGCCCTGGTGTGACAAAACAAGAGGAAAATTCCCCTTGTTTCTAGAGGACAATTCTCAGTCTCAAAAAGGGGAATGAAACAGAGAGGAAAATGAAATAGAGTACTTTGAGAAGCACTGAATGTAATATTTACCTGTCTTATTAAATCTTTTTTTCTTTGGACACTCTTTGCCATTTAGGCTTCTGCCTGAGCTCATGCATAGGAGAACTTGAGTCTTGATTTGGGAGCCACAGATGTAGTATATTCAAGTTTTGCATGGCCTGGCTGGAGGAAAAGAAGAGGAACAGTGTGTCCTTTTATACCTTCACCTCATTCCTCTTGGCCTTTTGCCATCTCAGCCTGTTGCACCTCATGGTTTGAGTAACACTGTTTGGCAGCCCGGTGCAGCCATGGGTCAGGCACGTGCTCTCCCAGGGATTTTCCCTCTGCTCCTGGGTGAGAATCTGGGTGCTTCTTGATTTACATAACCCTGAGAAACATCTGGGGTTTAAAATTCCTAATCCTGCTATTGGTTATGGAAATAAATCACAGAGCTGTTGGATAAGGATGCTGTTTGCACCACTTGTTGAGTCAGAGGGAGGAGGAGGAGGAGAGGAGAGGCTGGATTAACGTGTGCAGCTCTCTGTCCTAATTCTTCTGATAATGGTCCTGGGCAGCTGATTGCACCCTTCCTGAAGTACACAGAAAGCACCAGGAGCTGCCTTCTGCCAGCCCAGCTGAGAGAGCCATGCAGAGGGCACCTTTCAGAGGAGGAGTTTTCTGGAGAGAAGGCAGAAGCTCCAGAAGCTGAGCTAGACAAGCTCAGGGCATCCATCTACCCCACCCCTCTGCCAGAGAGCTCCCAACCTGAAGCAATCCACCTCTTGCAGAGGTGAGCAAACAGCTCGCCCACCTTCCCAAGCTGCCCCTTCCACACTGCTGCAAAGTGCCCTGCCACTTTTTAGGGCACACAACTGCCTGGCAGGAACCCAGATAAACAAGGAGGTGCCCCTGCACCCCTGGGCAACCATCCTTGCTGTGCCCAGCCAGCCCCTGAAAGGCTCGTGCCAGAAACTCAGCTCTGGGCTGCTGACTACCATCTACCCCTCCCAGGAAGGCAAGTTTTTTTTCTTAATACAGTTTCTATTGTTCAGGAGATTAAGGATGTCATTGAGGCTTGTGGTGTTTTTCCTCTGGGATTTAATTAGGGAGGAGGAAAAATGAATCTGTATATTTATTAACGCTTCCAAATCCAAATTAAGACTTAAGAAAGGCCCCAGCAGAGCAGGGCAAAGGCTTGTCTAGCCATGACCCTGGCTCTGACAGTGGCTGCTAAGGGAGATGATGGCAAGACACAGGGAAATAAGACACAGAAAATTGCTGAAGGCACCCAGTCAGCCTCCAGCATCACCCTCTGCCAGTAACTGGGGGATAAGCATTACCAAAAAAATATCTGCATACTTTTATGCAGCAAAGTTTTGCAATATTTTCCTTCAGGCTGTAGTATCAAGGGGTTGCATAGGTGCTTTGATGAAAGGAAAATGGGCTCTGAGCTGTCATGACTGCATAGAAAAGCTTGAAAACAACTTCTCTCTACACCAATGACATCCATATCCACAGGGCATAAAAATAGATTTCCCCCCCTATTTGTTTATTAAATGATACTTTGATTTCTAAATTTGGAAGGTCTCCAGGTGACTAAATACCTGAAGCTTAGTAGCAGCACACACAAATATTTTCTTTGCACAGACAAGTGTTTTTTCTTGACATCCAGGGCACCTTGGCTCTTCTTTGCAGAGACAAGAAGCACACAGCACTCCCACCCCCTCCACTAAACCCTCTGCCTCCCTCAGCTAAAGTCTGAAAACACCCATTTGAAAACTCACTTATTTACTAAACAAGGTCAGATGTAAACTGCAAAAATCTGTACAGAGAAGGCTGCAATAAACCACATTTCTCATGCACCTTGAACCTTCTTATCTGCACTCTGTCCCAGCTCCAGTAAGGGCTGTGAACATTGTAAATCTTTGAATTGACATAAATGAACATTTATTAGGAACCTGCTGGCTACAGAAAAGTTTCTTTTGTGTCCCTCTTGCAGATGACACTGATTTCCAGTGTTTGATCTCCTTCTGGCTGAGGGTACTTTGTCCTGTGAGAACACAAAAGGAGCTTCTCATCTCAGAACACAGGCTATGCTTTTAAGATCACAGCCTCTGAAACTGCAAGGCATAGACTGAGATATTTTACAGGACATTAGTACCACTAATTACTGTTCTTCTATAGCCTTAGACTTACCAGAAGTTTGTAAAAAGAGAGGGAGAAAATCACAACGATGCATTTAGGAGGCTGCTACAGTAACCTTTGATAAAGAGCACATGCTAATGGACCAGGGAGATTCACTGATGTTCTACAGAGCAGCCAAGTAAATGATTTCCCATTTTGCCATTTCTGAATGATGCAGTTACTCCTCTGCCCACTCCTAGATACCAGGCTTTAGACACCTGAATACAACCACACATTTTCCTCAGGATGGGCTTTTATTTAGTTTAAAATGCACCTAACTGCACCACCTTTGTTTGAAACATCTTAGTTCTTTCAGCAGATTTCTAACTGGGCTATTGGAAACCAAGTCATCCCTGGAACTCAGAAATACTGGGGAACATGAGCAGGACAAGGAAGAGTCTAATCTTAAAATCCTTACACTCAGGATTCACCAATGCCTGAGGTTTACACTGGTCTGTATTTAAATCTTAACTGTGACCTCCTCCAAAACATCACCAAGGTGAATGAGATCCCCCTCTCCCCCCTGCCAAAAAGATGTGACATAAAATTTGAATGGAAGCAAGTAAGCTTAATTAATCTGAATACCAGACTATTCTCTTTCTAATGAGATTGTCCAACTCTGGTTTCCCAAACTGCTGTTTAGGAAAACCAGTTTATGTGCCCATGTGTGCAGTGTCAAGAACTATAAAAATAATTAAGCAATTTTCTATTGTTAAAATCTAGAAATGAGCTTTTTTTTTTTTCCTAGGAGTTCTCACACTGAAGAAAAGGAAAGAATACAAATAAATGGAGTTTAAAGAAATTATTTTTGAGCATAAACACTCAAAAGATCTACAAGCATCTTTTGTGCAAATGAAAGAACATCCATTTGTCATTATCTCACACAACCTTAATTTAAGCAGCAGTATTCTCAGTTGTTAATCCAGGAAAAGATGGGGAAGGAAGAGGTTAAACTTCTAATAGGTTGTTTACTCTTTCAACTCCAAGCAGCATTGATGTATCTGCTCAACACTGGGAGGATTTAGGAATAATAGTGGGTGTATTGACTGTAAATAAGCTGCAAGTTACAAGCCTGTGAAGGAGCCATGATCTGATGTAATAAATCACAAGTCAGATGCTCTTGTGGTTTGTGACATCACGGGCACTCAGAGCACTATTTATAGGCCATATCATCCAAGAGTATTGAGAATTAAAATGTTTAGGATTCTTTTCTTGGTTTTTCTTAGACAGGGTGACCTATCTGCAGCAAGTTTAAGCCAAGACAAAGGCAGGATTGCTCAGGGCCACAGGTCAGGTGGGGCCAGGCACCTGCATTGGAGGGAACCCAGCAGAGCTGAGCAGGCAGGAGGGAGTTGTGCTGCTGAGCTGCCTGGCACTGTTGCTCTTTCAAAAGGAGTTTTGCTTCCAGCTTTACTCAGGTGACCTGAAACGCCAAGGAAGAAGTGTTTGAAGAGTGCAATAAGGGAAAACATCGAGGTTGAGGAAGCCTGAGGTGCTGAGAAAGTGATGGAAAATGATCTGCAGGCACATAAAATTGGAAGAGCCACTCCAGCTACTGCTATCAGGCAGTGCAATTTGTAAATGTTAACATCCACAGCACTGCTTGGGGAGGCTTTTTAGGTGGGAGATGGTAATGGTTGAATTCTCCATCTGATATAGTACAGGGCTAAATAGTTTTGCCTAAATCTGATTTTTCTCCAGGAAAACTGCCCTGTGTGTGAAAGGCACCACAAACATTTCTAATCTGACTGAAGAGAGACACTGCAAAATCCTCAGGCATATAACCACTGATTGATAAAACAGACAACAGGAAAAGAGATTTAAGCAAGAAAGGGAGACTAATAGCAAGCTGTGGAGGCTTATAACTGTTTAATTCAGCCAGAAAAAGGTTACAGCTCTTTAAAGCAATGTCCTTGTATAACTACAGCAATTATGCTGAAATATATTATTTTGTTGACACCAAACTGACTGCAACACTCCTCAGTGCTCAGTACATTTAAACTGCTAAGCAAGAGCTCAAGCTAAACAGGTCACCAGCAGCTCCTCCTCACCTGCTGTGCCAGGCCCCCTCCAAGGTCCCAGCTCCCCTGGAGGGACTTTCACCGTGGCCACCACATTGCTGTGGCTAGGAAATGGTTAAAAAGGTCCAATTTGTAAAAGCTTTAAGGAAAGTGAGGGGACTTTCCTGGTACTAAGGTTTACTGTGGTGTTTATCAGCAGTACTGCTATAAGCAGGTTCTACCATGGCAGTCTCTGGACACCTACTGGGGGAAAATGGACATCCCCCCCTTTTTTTTCCTGTGTCAACCAAGTTATGGGTATTTTGTGTCTGATTTTCACAGAATCTGGGCTTGCCAGCAGACACTATTGTTGTTAAGCTCTTCAGAAGAGGAAAGCCACTTCTCTGGTACAAAGGCACTGGCATTGCCAGCTGGACAGACAGGCCAAAGGACTAACAGCAGGTGCCAAAGAGCCCAAACCCAGAATGCTTTAAGTAAATCCTGTACGAAACAGGCACGATAGAATTTCCTTCTGCTTTCAGGATCAAGTGACTAATTGTGAGGCCTTGAATTGTTAAGGGAAAACCCATCCCATCAAGGAATTTGCAAAGGACTTCCCAAAACAACCCTCTGAAATTTCCAGGTCTCTTTCATGTTCTACCAGAGAGAACGATAAAGCAGCTAAATAGTCACGAACTGAGTCTCCTCCCTTTCCCTGCTTCTGAAAGGTGGAGCTGGTGCTTTCTTGACCTGAGTGGTGGCTGCAGCTTTACCCTTGAAATGACCCCTGTGTTTCACTGGAACTGACGCTGGTGTAGAGCAGGAAGGAAGTGGGAGTGAACTGTGGCTGCTGCGATAAGGAATCCCTTACTGGGCATTTCTGCTCTAGGGAAGCTTTATCAAGGAGGTCTGCCCTGTTCTTGGGCTTGACCACAGTCCATCCTTGTTTCTAGCAAATATTTCCAGTTGGAATTGAAGCCTTGCACCTAAAAATTCCTGGTACCTAGAAGTGCTTAGATCGAATTTGGCATTTTCTAAACACATTCAGCCTGGTAGAACAAACTCTGCTGTCTCAAGGGCTGGAAAGAGAAGAGAAATGCAGGGCTGGCAGGCCAGGAGCCTGGTTAACAGGCTCCAGTCAAGCACTGATGGCTGGAGACAGCAACCAGGAGCAGTTCCCAGCTGGCAGGGCTGTAGCTTCCTGGGTGACATGGGGCAGTGGCACCGGGCCAGGGACCAGCAAACAAAGTACTCTCAGTACAGCAAACAGAGACACCAGGGACTGGGTGGCTTTGCCAAAGCTGGGCTCCTCTCTGGGGTTTTAGGCACAGCCTCCTCCTGCCAGGGCAGCAGTGCTGTTCAGGGTTTTTGGTGATGAAGACTGTGGGCAGAGGACTTCATGGGTCTAAGGCTGTTTGGAGATTTTTATTAGGGCCAAGGTGGGCACAGGGAGAAGCAAAACTGTACTGCTGGCTTGCTGATCCTACCATCTCATTCTCCACACGACTCCACCAGAGGTTTATGATCCCAAACAGCAAATATCAACCCACTGGAGGCATCTGCCCCTCACCACAGCAGGGAATCCCCTGCAAAGTCTTCATTTCAGCCCTGGAACAGAGCACACTCCACCAGAAAGCAGCAGAGCCACCTCTCTGGTTCAGCCTTTTGCACCCTCTGCTCTGTTATGCATGGACACGGAGTGCCAGCTCTGAACATGAGACACCTTCAGCTTGAAGCAGCTTTCTCATTTTCCTGAGGTCTAAAATGCCACACCTAGAAATTTCTGAGGCAGGAAGAGTTAGCGTTTCAAATAAGCAACCTGATATTCAAAGCAGTTGTCTGACAGACTCCAAGTCTTTGAAACAAGGTCGTGCAGGGACATGAGTGAAGAGAAAACACTTGGATTAATGAAAGAAGTGTGTAACAATAGGTTGAGTTAATCAATAACCACACAGACACCCTTTAGAACCACTGCTGGCCTGGAAAGTTTCTCTTGCGTAACAAAGTCAAACTCTAAGCACCTATTGCTCAACAGAGATTTTTTTTTTAACCTTAGGTTTGCATTTCATCTGCAATTACTGACCTTTCAAAAACGAGGACCCTTTTTGTGTGCACTCTTTTTTAATTCTGGTGAAAGGATGAAAGGAAATGTCAAAGGACCTCGACCTGATAAGTGAGGTGTAGGTGTCTCCAACACCTACGGGTGATTTCTCCAGACTGTGTCCAAAAGCACATTTTGAAGTGTGTCCTCTCAGCTGATAGGTCCCAAAGATATACCTGCTGCATGTGCCCATGAACACATGCTGGGAAATGTCCAAAAAAATCTTCTGTTGGTTATGATAAGAGGCTTTTCCAAGGACTATGCAGCCAGAGAGCTTGAGAGAGAAAAACTGTCAACCTGAAGAGCCAAGGTGATCTTCAAAAAGGAGAGCAAACAGTACTGAAGAGATCAGTCCAGGTAACACTGAGCAGCACCTATAACCTAGTCCAGCAGTGGCTTATCTCAAGGCAGAAAAAGGCACTCCTTATCTGGAATAACTACAACTGCTGGTAGAGCCACATGTGCCAAGGAAAGGCACCACCCAACTGAAACGTGGAGAACACTATTTTTAGCCTGTTGGGAAAAATCAGATCTTTCAAGGCTGTCCTGCCTGTGGCACATCATTTTAATACAGCCCCCAAAACTGGACAGATGAAAGATGTGCAGAAAGATAGGACTCCCTCCTGATGTGACCTGGCCTGGGTGGGATAGTCCAGCCCATCACCACGTATGCAGATGAATCAGATGTGCAGAAATAGATTCACCTGAAGCACAGTTCCCTCATTCCTCCTCCTGGGACCCCTCCTCATCTCCTGTTGGTAAAGAAAAGGTGGACTCTGATTCCTGATCCTTCACTGGTGACCTGGAATTTGGGAACCCAGGCCCTGGAATCTGGGACACTTGTTTTGAGATCATGTGCTTCTTCAGGAAGCTATTTTGCAGTTGTCAGTATCCTAAGAAATAAAGTAACTTACTCTACAGTATAAATTTGCTGCTCTTAAGTCATCTGATGAGGCTTTTAGAATCCAAACCATCCACCCATGCTTCTCATTCTTCCAAGTCATGATAAATGTTCTGAATCAGACAGGTATTTAACAGATAAGAAGAAAATCCCACTGGAAACATGTATATAAATATGTAGTTTTAAAACTATGATCACTGCTTAGATTTCTAATCAGTACATCTAATAAAAAAAACCCCAAATTCCACAGTGACACCAACACTAAGTTATGCAAAGTAAGGATGACTATTTTACACACTGGGAGACTGTAGAAGCTCCTTCTCAGACCCCTGCAGCATGCTGAGATGCTGATAAACCTGGTTTAAATGTGGATGTGGTAGAGCTACTTTCATGCACTGCTGGACCACAAGATACTGCCTTCAGCTCTGAGTTGGCTGGGGAAGAAAGGGATGGAAAAAACTGGAAAAAGACCAAGGAGCAGGGAGCAATAACAACAGTAGATGTCACCTGAAGATAAACAGCAACATAGCTTGTCCTTAGAATAATTGTACTTGTGCTAAGAACATCTAACAAGTCACATCAACCTGCTGCATCTCCAGGCACTCCTAGAAGAAGATCATCTGCCTCATCACATAGCAACACAGGATGCAGGGAGTCTCAAATCAAAGCTGTAATCTTTGCAGGCTAGCAGCCCCAGGACACTGCCTCAGTTTTAAGCATTTCATCTTGAGAAGTTTTCCTTGAGAGTCCCTCATTCAGCAAGGATATTCCCATGGAGCAGCTGTGAGATGGACCACGGCTGTCCTGAGGTGGACTTAGCAATTCACACCAACATCCATCCTTCCAAGCCATTAACAGCAGGAGCATGGCAGAACCTGCTCCTTTCACCACTAAGGACTTTAGACAGGACTTTGATACTCCAAGCTTCATCTTCTTGGAGGAGGTATGCTAATTACATTCTGTTAACACAAAGATTTTGGACCAGGACTATTAACAGGCATCTTAATTTCAAAGATTTCTCTCTTCTTCCAGCTCTGAAATAGTGAATCACTTTAGCAACATCAACACGTTTCTATCAATAACATTTTGTTATTGAGAGTTTTGTTATTTCTACATTTGTGAGTGTGGTCAAGGAGGTGCAGGCTGGATCCCACTCCCAACCCTAAAACCAACTAGTTAAACACAGAACAAACCTCCTCCAGTGCACCCCTTCCCAAAACTCAAGGCAAGGAGTAGGGTTTGCCTCATTCTTTACCCCACTCCACCCAGGCCCCTCAAGCTAGAGGGTAAATTACACCTATAAACCTTTCCACGTTCTTTGGTATTGTTTTCCCCAAACCTCCTGTTTCCCTTTCCAGGGTTAGTCACTGGGAAACCAATAGAGATTTCAATTTATTTATAAAATGAGATTATGTCTTGCTATTAGAACCATAGGCTTAGTAGAAATCAGAAAAATCCTGGGCTGGAAGGACTTGAGAAGTCCTTTCCTCACAAGAAAATAAACATGCCTAGACCACCATTGACTAACAAAGCTTTGTCCTTAAAAGACTCCACAAACAGGGACTTCACAGCCTTCAAGGCTGCTTCACTGCTTCTCTCTTCCTATTTTCAGAATAAATCTATGTTTGTGCAAACAAGGCTGGCCACTGTTTGTTGCATATTACTCCTGCCACAGAAGCAAAGAACAATTAATCCCTGTTCTTTTTATAGCTCCATTAGATGACAGTTGCCCATGTTCCCCCTCAGTTTTCTTTCTGCCAAACCCAGCAAGCCCAGTTCCTTCAGTCATTCTGCTTTGGCCAGGTTTTCTAGACCTGTAACAGTTTTTATCTCACTTCTAAATCCACTTCAGTTCGTGTAAATACTTCTTAAATACCTCAGGTATGCCAGATCATAGAATAGTTTGGGTTGGAAGGGACCTTAAAGATCATCTAGTTCCAACCCTGAGATGACACCATAAACTGCATCAGGTTTTCTCCAGCAATGAGAGCAATTACATGTAGGCAAATTCAGTATTTTTAGAATTTCTTTTTGTAGCCTCATGAGTTTTTCTTAGTAGTCCAGCACGTCCAGTGCACCAGCATTAAAATAATTAGAATTAAAATGCTGCCACTGTGTACATCACATCAGTTTTGTTACCAGAGCTCTTGGTCTCAGTCTGCCTGTTCCATTCACTGGTTGTGTCTTGCCTTTGACACCTTGTGAGCATTTTGTGGGAATGTCTGTCCTTTGCTAGAGCTGTAAACTGTTGCTTATTACATCAGGGCTTCAGCCTGGTAAGATTATGGTGGGTATTAAAAGGGTTTTTGTGAAGTCGTGTAATAATATATCAGATGACAAAGCACCTAACAGCATAAATGTCAAGGAGAGTTAGTCTGGTATTAGTGAGACTCAAATTCAGAGCAGAGCCCTCAGGACAGCAGATCCTTTGCCCTCCACGGGCTCAGGAGCCCAGGGAAGAGCAGCAGCCGGGCGCCGTGCCTGCAGAGCAGCACAAAGAGCTCCATGAAAGCCCCTGGGAAGGGGGAAGGGGAAGAGGTGAGGTTATGTTCAGGATGCAGGCCCCTTGCTAGAAATGGCTTTGCTCTTGGCTTCTCATTGAACCTCTTTGTTCTCCTCTGATGCTTTGAACAATGCGATTCTGTTCCTCCCCATGAATGTGACTCCTGATGGGGTAGTGCAGTTTTGTTTGTTCTTTGCCTAAAACTTAGGATATTGCTTTTATTTCTTTATATAGATGAGTTTGTCTGCTCTTTCCTAATTGTCCTGTGGTTTGCTAGAAAAGCAGAGATAGCTGATGACCATAAAACATAGTCAGGAGGAAAGCTCTGGGAAGTCAGGCTGTGGCACAGAGTGCCCTACAATGTAGGGCAGCTATTTAGGTCCTCACTTCTCCCCTCAGAGGGGTTCAAGCTGGCATCAGCCTCTTCTCTGCCTTGCCAGCACAGTCACCAGGTGCTACAAATACTGCAGGCCAGCCTGAGTTTAAGCAGCATTGTGCTTGCAAACAGCATCTCAGTGAGATACAAGGAGGTGAGTGAGCTGTTTATTGACAGTGAATAGCCTGGCACACTTTTTCACAGCAAGCCAGCTTTACTGCCCTCCAGCCCTGTCAGAGAGCATCAAAAAGGTGTACAGGAAGCACGATGGTCTGGGGGGATGATTAGGCCATTTAGTGCAGTGAACTTAACCACTTCAATATTTTACTCAGCTCTTCTTTCTTACTCCTTCCTGGGATCCTGCCTTCTGCCTGCAGACACGAAGCTCTAGCTAATGCTTGATCTCATTTCTGTGACATTTCAGGCACTCTTCCTGC
>NW_008594693.1:57769-85700 GCF_000691845.1 Merops nubicus | reverse complement strand
ACAGAAGGAAATCTGGGTTTGTATCATTAGGTGCTACCGACAAGGATCCACTTTACCTAAGCACTCTTTTTTGGACATCATTTCCCAGCAACTATTAACTTACCCGTAGTCATCAAAACACTCGTGACAATGAAAAATACAGTGTTAAGAATGACACGGGTCCATACTTGCAATATGAATGTGCACAGGTTCAGCACTGACTTCCTCGGCCAGGTTACATCAAAAAGTAGGAGGATTGCAGAGCTACCGACATACAGAAGGGAAAGTCTGTTCTGATGAGCCTTGTGTAATTATTTGAGGAAAGTATTCCCAGTGAACTGTTCTTGTGAACATCTATTTGTAATATTTTGCTGCTTCTGCAGTTCTCTCTGTCATTTTTAAACTCTTTAAAGTTTATGTACTGTTTTGAGCTGCTGTGGGTAAACTATCTAAAAAGCCACGCTGTCTTTTATGCAGTTTCATCCTCGGCCTAGTGAGATAAGCAGCCTTTTTAACAAAGCATTAAAGTGGCTGTAGCTGGAGATAGAGTACACAGATTCCAGCATTCTGCCGTTTAGTACCAGATTTCAGGAGAACATGTAGGCTTCACTAGGGTTACTGTTGATGTTTTGTAGCTCCTAAAAGCAAATGCGTTAGCTAAAATGAGTTCAAGACACACCAAAAAAAAAAGTTGAAGAGGGATGAATAACAAATGCTTCTTACTGGTAAAACTAGTAATCTCTAATTTGATGACTTGCTAGACTGGACTTAATGGTAAGAGAATTTTGCATGCTCAGTATTACGAGTGAGGTTTCTCAAGGGCAACCCGCTGCTGCTTTTTGTGTGTGGCAAATCAGTTTCAGAGAAATCATCCCAGGGAAGTGAATGTTTACATGTTTGTTGTGTTTAAAATGTATCTTCCATAAAACTTGAATGGATCACTGTATAGGTAAAATAGACTAGTGCTAGATATTTTATTTTATGCAGGGATTTAGTGCAGGAACTTAGAAAGACTTGGAAGTGCTTGGGAGCTTTGAATAAAAGCGGCCACAGATCAAATCCTTATCTGTTGCAGAGGAGGTCAGATATTTTCTTGCAAAGCAGATCACATCTGGAGAAACTACTTGGCCATCATTCCATGGGTTCTAAATAAACTACCTCAAGAAGCAGACCTGGCTTATCACTGTAGTGATCTCAAGGAAAACCTTGCAGTTAAAACGGCAAACAAGATATTAGATTACCTGAGGAATGAGACTGTAAGTAATTCAGAGAAAGTCAAAATGCCCTTAGCGGTTTGACCCATTGTGAATATCTTATGCAGTCGCTGTTGGTCACCTGTGAAGTATCTTGTACTTGTGAGGTAATCTACTTGTCTGGTTTTTTTTTTGTTCCCCTTGAAGTGTCGCTGCACCTCAGGTTAACACAGGCATGAATACATTTGGTTTGGGTTCTTTGGAGGGAAATTGCATTGAAGGGAAAGCTTCAGAACCTGTGACTGTGTAACTAAAACCTCAAGATGATACAGCTTAAGAAATAAGGAAACCCTGTGAAGAAGACAATTTTCTTTTGACCACATAGTGCTGTGTTCTTACCTGTTCATTTGAAGCACCTAATGCTTGTGGGGAAAGGAACTTGATTCAGTTACCCAATTCTTATGCAATCTTGGAATGCAAGTGCAGTGCTAGTCACATGAATGTTAAGTACCTTCATAGGTGGACAAAACATAGCACAAAACCACCGATCTTCCAACTCCCGGGGACCAAGTAGTCATGAGGAACTATCTCCAAGTTTTTCCTTTTTAGTAGTACAGGTCTGTAGACGTCTTTGAATAATTCACAATTTATTCTTTTGGAAGTTAAAATGTGTGACATTTGCATTTTCAGACGCATAACTTGTTTTGCTTGCAAATCTGTATTTTGAAGCCTGGATATATGTGCAGCCTTTCCTGCAAAGAGTTATGTTTATGTGAGATACCCGTTTTTCAGTAGGAAGAGTTAATACATGTGGCTGATTGTTCCTAATCGTTCTGATTTTTGCCTCTAAGGTGACACGGTCAGCTGCTTGTTAAATGGGAATAAACAAATTTATAGGAAACTGAAACAGTCATGGTCGCTGTGTACAAATCATATGCTCACAAAGCAACAAAACAGTGGAAAAGAAAAGCTCTGTGTTCGATTAGTACATCTACAAATGGACAGCCTTGTTACCAGAGCAAAAATGCCACACTGAAGGTGTTACAACCTTAACTGCACGTATAGGTTAATAAAGGCTGGTGTTTTCACATTTCTGGCTTTTTCTGCACGTTACTGAAATCAGCATTAAGGTAGAAGATTTGCGTAAAACAGTGAAGAAAAGTGCACGTGTTGGGATAAGTCCAGCTGCTTCATAAATTACATGTCTTTAAATTGCTCTCAGACATGTCTTTAAATTGCTCTCAGGGCGTGGTTTCACGTTGCAGCTAAACTGATTTAATGGTGAGTTGCCAGTGAAGGAGATGGTTCAGTCTTCCCACAGCCATGTGCTCCTGCTGCTCCTCCTCCTTGCAGAGACACTCCTGGCTGTCTGATGCTGTTGCATGCTGGCATCGGGGGCTATGCAGGCAGGAGATCACGATTTTTTTTCTGTTGTAACTCTGTATCAGCTGACAGTGGGCTTGAATAAATGTCAGTGCTGGTACAAGGAAAGAGGCAGGAAGATTGCTGATAGAGAAGAGGAGAACTTCCCTATTTTTTGGTCAGTTGGGTATTTCCATTGTGACCTAGCATGGGTTTCATGGTGGCTTAAACCACTGGAAGCTGAGGCTGCCTTGTGCTGGCACTGGCATTCATTTGAACAGACAGTGAGCTAGTTTGGGAGAGCTCGTTCAGCCAGAAGTTGGGGGGATTTGTCAAGTTATTTTTCACTTGACTCAGCTGCCTGAGCTCATGGCTTAGTTGCACATGCATCAGTCTTTGAGTTAACAAGTAGTATGACACAACAGAAGTGATGCTGAGGAGCTGCCGTCCACTCCGCGTATGTGTCTCAGAAGCTTTCCTTTCAGAAGAGTTCTGGCCTGGTCCTGCAGGCTGAATTTTAGTTGAGATTCATTCGATACACTCCCAGAGCTATACTTCTAGGTTAGCTTCATACAAGAGGAATCTAGTTGCCTGTTCTGGAGTGGCTGCACAATATGAACTAGTGCAATGAGGGGGAAGTTGGCTTCAAAAGCATGTTTCACGTCTGACCTAAAATGCTATTGCAGTTATGCTATTAAAGTCAGTTCTTGGTGCCTCTGTACTTGTGGTTGTGCCTTCACAAGCAAAGTCAGCCAAAAAATGTATTGTGAAGTTTGTTACTTGTGCATGGGATTAATATAATAGCTGTCCCATTTGTTCAGCTTGTAGAATTCTTATCTAGGTGATTTAATCACGGGACGTTTTATGAACTTGCACTTTTTTCCTTTGATTGTGAATCATAGAAACTTTGAAAGACAAGAAGCCAATCAGTTGTGCATATACTTGTCTGAAATTGAGTTAAGACATCTTGCTTTAAAACACAGCATTACTATAAAACAAGTATGTGAGTATTTACATGTAGTTTCTCTAAATTGGTCATCTTCAGTGTTGGCATTGTACAGCAACATTACCCGACTTACAATTTAGTGTAGAAAGTCTTTGAAATGACAGATGAATTGTAGAAGTATGCTCAGATTCTTCAATTACAATGTTCTTGCATTAGCTCATTAAAAACTTAGTGTAAAGCCTATTTTTGGCTCTTGTTTGCCAATTTCAAGGCTTTTTTTTTTTTCTTCATTTCTATGGAGTTTTTACAGACAGATTAGTTCTGATTGTTCTCATGGGATGGAAAAATTTAGTTTCTGGTTGTCTACCTCAACTCTTTGTCAGAGGTGGCTGCCTTCACATCAGAAGCTGTAAGAAGGTACATGCCTGTGATGTAGCTGCTTCACTACAAAGTCCAGCCTCGTAGCAGAAGGCTTCATTCATCAGATACAATTTCTACACCGTGCAGAAAACCAGCTAAGTTGCAGGCATATGCTGCCTTCTGTTCTTGGGGTGGTGGCTCTTGGCAAACATAGGGAACAGAGACATGGAGTGGTAGTTTCCTCAGATGAAAGAGCTCATCTGCTGGCTTGCAGTGCAATTACATTTGGAATTATGATCCATAGGCAGAACATGACAAAATGAAATTGCAGGTTCTTGTTGGAGAATGGATATAGAGAGGAGGAGATCTCAGGAAATAAAAACTTGTTCACAGTGATTTTATTGTTGCAGTTAGTTCAGTGAATTTTCCTACACAAAGACTGCCTGCTTATCAGATCAGCAGAATTTACTAAATGCCAACTGCAAATGGAAGCTGAGCTGGGGCATGTGTAGGATTACCTGTGTGGTGAAGACGTGTGAAAGACTCAACCTTGTTCAGGTTAATTTGTTGAATTTATTATCTTTTTGGAACTGGTGGGGTAAGAAGTTAGAATTCCTTGTGTGGCAAATCCCATGCTGCCTTTTCAGCAATTTTGATTTGTAGTCTATTTTAAAATACATAGTACTTTCAGATCTTTAAAAAAAATAAAGTTATATTGGCCTTTACCTAATCTGCAAACAACCTCAAATTTTAAAAAGAAATCACTTAATTGAATCCAGCCCATATGTTTTGGGTTTATTTTTTTTTTTATTTTAAAGGTTACAGCTTTTTTTATGTGAAAAGTTAAAATAAAATTACTTTAGATTTCTTCTGGGGCAGTATTTGCAACAGGTCATTAAGGCATTCTTCGAGTGTAGAAATGTTTAACTATAGATTTTTCTTATTTGTAATATTTTGTTAGCCTGAGTGCCATGAAGCTGATGAATCTGTAGCCTCTTATGATTATAGTCATACATAATCTATATATACAATTTATATGTAATATTTACATATTTAAAGGATGTTTGTGCATACATGGTGCTGCATGTCAGTTCTTTTTCAGGAAATAAGAGTTGTCAGGAATCTACTGAACAGTTAAACTGTTCATATTTATTGGATCCATGGTTAAAAATACACAATTTTTGCATTACACATTTCCCCCCTGCCTCAAACGTTACTGTAATAGAGTATTTTTCTTTCCTCTAAACTGAGCTGTTAGTTTTGTTTCTCTATGAAGATGAGATATATCTTGTGCCAGAAATGGCTCTTAGTCTGCTTTGTATCCTGTGAATTGTGCTTTGAGTTTTCTGCAGAGTTCTGGTGAAAACGTTTGCTTTAATAATGTTACCTTCACAGAGACTATAGTGGGCTGCAAATTGCTTTCTATTTACAGTTAGTCTCATATCTCAGCAACATCTAGAGAATAATCATTGTTTTTTGAAACGGAAGGCAGGAAGTTGATGGCAAAACTTTAGCAGTATAAGCCAAGTCTATTAGACTTCCATTTGTTTCCAGCTGATTTCTCAGTGTAATTGTTTTTGAACCTTTGAAACTGATTTGCATTCATACTGTATAGTCACTTATATAGTAAATAATTCCTTCATAATTCTGTATGCCAGCACAGCACTCAGCTAATTTCAAGTATCACAGCTAAGCTTTGTTTGGAAACAGTTTATTTTTTTTATTTTTAAATGTGCTGTCAGATGACAGCAGGGATGATTAATATCCATTCTGACATGACTGGATGAAATTGTAAAATCTCTTCAGAAATATTAGGGCTTTTGGCAGATGCAGCTGTCTTAGAATCAAGTTTGCTGTACAAAGCTATCGATTGTAAACTTGATCTTTTTCCTGTAAATATCATTGTTTTGCACTAGAACTTTTGAGCACTTCACCCACTCCGAAAAGTGGCATGCCGTCATCTTAGTCTAATCTTTAGTAAATATTACTGCAGATATTGTGAAATTGTACAACTTTGCTGGTAATCTGACTTTTCAATTATAGTTACTAGCTTTCAAAATGCTAGGCCTTACAGACAAGTTTCATAACCGTTAGGTTATAAACATTTGCTGTCAGGATTAGTTTTCTTCTAGAATTCCTAAACTTAAAAGTGGAGTTCTACTCTTTTCTTAAATAAGTTTGAAGTCGGAAGTGAGTGTTGGAGCAATATGTTGACTATCAAATTTTTCTCACTCGAGTTCCAGTAACAATTAGGTTAAAAGTGCTTCCCACTTTTTTTTTTTTCTCTCCTTTACTGTTTCTTTAGACCATAGAGACATTAAGCCAGTGGTGTCTTTCTTTCTAAACTCATTTTGGTGGTCATGTTTGTGACTTGCTTGTCTTTCCAGCTGTGGTTAGTGTCTAAAGAGTAAAATTATCCCCTGCACTTGATAAACAAAAAATACATTATAACTTAGGGATGCATGTCTGTGTCTAGGAGCTGTTTTTTGGTAGGTTAAAGAACTTAGGAAAGATAACAGTCTGACCTGAATTTCTGGAATGATTGGCTTCTGACATCTAAAATGCTCTCGAGGTATGGTAACAGAGCAATGGGTAGTCTCAGTTTCAATTACATCTTTCAGCTTCAGTAATCCCAGAAAAGGGTGACCAGGACTGACCTTTGTGAAAATTAGCATTAGGTACTGACTTACTCCTGCTTCAGACTATTGAAAATTTTGTAGAAAAGTCTGTTCTTATAGCAATAGTGTGCACAGCTTGTATTTTTTTCTGAATTAAATTGTCTATTTTGCGTCTCAAATGTGGCTTTGTAAACATGCTGGTTTTAGAACTTGAACTGAAGTTCGTTTAAATTTTGATAGATACTTTGTTAAAACTTGTAGACCTCATGGGAGAAGGAGAGCAGTTTAGAGCTAAATAACTCATTAACACTGGTCAGATGGATGCTCGGAGGAAAATAGATTGAGGTGGAAAAGCAGCGTAAAGTAATGGGCACAGTAGGTTCAGGTCAACTTGTGTGGAAGTGCTCAGGAATAAAAAGACTAGATCTGAGCAGTCGTATTTGGCCAGGCCATGGCACGGTCACTAATTCTGGGATCAGAGAATGCCTTAATCTTCATTTTACATAAGCAAAAAGACAGAAGCTTGTGTTCATTCTTTGTGGCTTTTCTGTTTTATGTTTGTTCTGGCATAGTGATGAAAGGTGGTGTGTAGAGAAAACACTAAAATCACAAAGGAAAGCAAATAATTATTAGCAGGGAGCACCAGTCACTGGGATGCTTCAATTATACAAATTCTTTGAATTGAATCCTTCAATTAAGGAATCAAAATGTTTGTATAAATGCTGTTCTCTACAGCATTTAGCACTTAACTAGAAATTTTGCAGGAAAATTATTCAATCTAATGCTATATCACAGGAGCATTCACAACTAGAACATCTGTGTGACCTCCTTTGACTTCTATTGGAGAAATAATTTGTAATACTAATAGATTATTGCTATAAAATGTCTCTCCAGTGCTTGTTGAAGCTAGATGGTTTCTTGGTGCTCACAGGAATACTTCGGCTGCTACCGTTTGTTCTAGAAGATACAAACACTAGAATCATTGTGGAGTCTCAAATTGTCCTAGACTGTCTCAGGCATTGAGAGTTCTTGCTAAAGTGTTTCTTCATCTCCTATTGCTTGAACTCTTCATAGCACCACCAGGAAAAAGGAGACACCCTTGTTTTGAGGGCAATGCTTAGCAGCCTGATACCGGAATATATTTTTCCCTTCTAAGGAGGGTTTCTTTGGGCGAGGCAAAGAAATTGGAGTGCAAGTGCCCTTGATGTGATGTTCTGTTCAGTTACCTCACTTTTACCTTTTCTGCCCCTTTTAAATGCAAAGCACACAACTTTCTTCAGGCTGCAGCCTTACAAGAAGTTTAGAGTGCAATGAACAAGCCGTTGCTACCAGACACATGTTCCCACGTGCCTTGTAGCTGCTGAGGTGTTTGTTGGTTCTACAGCAGACAGACTGAGTTTTAATAAAAGCAGGTAACTAACACAGTAACTTTTTACTGGTTTACTGAGTGGGGAAATATTACTGTGTGTCTCAGATATATGAGCAACAGTTAGTGCTCAGGAATAGGGAAACTGCAGTTGAGAGCAGAGGAGGGAGGAGCTGTATAGCTTAAGCAGTAATGTAGAATTGCATCGGAAGAGGAGACAGGTATGTGGAATGCCTCCATTTAGAAGAACGTCTCTTTATGCATCAAGAATTAGAAATGGTTCTTGTAGGTCCCCAGGCTGTCTTTTCCTACTTCAAATTATTATTTTTTTTTTATTTCCAGTTTTTCTTGCTGCTTTATTACCATTCTTGCATGTAAGGAACATTTCTCATGAGCACCTACTCTGCCAGAATAACAGCAGTAGAGAGAATCTTAATGCAAGCAAAGAGCAACTCTGCTTTGAGGTCTTCAAGCTATGACTTTACTTGGGAGTGTAGTAGTTGCTTTTTAAGTAAGTGTTCATTTGTCTGTCTGGATTTTCCTTTGTTGATGCTATTGAACATATCAGAAAGGAATATGCTTCTTTATTCCGTCTACTTGAAGGTATATGGAATTAATTTGTTTGAGTTACAGTCAAGTCAGTCTGTGGCTCTAGATCTTTGGAGAAATGGCCCCTCTAAATCGGTATCTTGAGTTTTCTTGTAGTTGCATGTAGGGTAAATCTGCTTCATCTTTGTGGACTGATGGAGGGTGGTTACTGTGTACTACCACCTCAAGAATGGAACCACTGACCTTTAGAGAGCCATGGAGCTCTGCATAAGAGGCACGGCAGGTAAGAGTCACATGTGTGGCTTGGAACAGCTTTTGCAGGCGCTGTTAGCAGTACCATAAACTTTGACTGCAAATGGAAATCAAAGCTACTGTATAAGACAGTGTCTTTGGTAAGTGAGGCTAATCCACCATGAACATATGTGCTACCAGGAACAACAGGAGATGCTGCAGACCACTTTTGGAATGAGTCGAAGTCAGGCATGACCCAAGATATAACTGGTTCAAAAAGTACTACAGTAGGTGAAAGTTCCATGGGGTGTCTGTGTGTGTGGTGTTCAACATAGTCACTTGTTCAGGTACATCTCTATTTTGTGCATCTGTCATAAATTGGAGTTTTAAATTTTCAGAGCTTGTTGCTGCATCTCCAATAAGAGTGAAAGCATGGCTCCAAATCTGCCAACCCTTAGTGAGTGGACATCTTTGTAAAACAGATCCCAAAATACCAGGGCAGCATCATTCATCTGAGGCTTAAAATACTGGGTCATTTTTTAAACAGCTATTTCTGTATTTCTGATGTGCGTAATTCTTGAATTTCATGGGTTGAAACACAGGTGTGTTTGAACCTGAAGTGACCAGTGGAATGGGAAAGTTTAGTTCTAAGTATCCAGAGGGAATGATTTGTTTGGGCTGATGAGTAGCTTTTTCATCCTGTTGGTATTTCAGCAGTCTGCTTCCACCATGGATACATGCAGTGTGAAAATCAAGGGCGGAGGAGTATTAGGAGAGGCTCAGACAGCAGGAGTCTCTAAATAGTTCATTGCGAGAAAGCATGTGTTGTCTTGGAAGTCCTCCAGCACTATTGGTTTATTTCTTTAAAGGCCTGTGTTCTGAAGCCAGGTTTGTGGCATTGACTGAGATCATCTTCATGGAACAGTCAGTAAGACTGAAAAGGAAGCCCTTACTATTCAATACGCAACAAAGTGCAACAGTGTCCCAAATACACCCCAGGGCTGGGAATTCTTAGTATCAATTAATTAACTGTATTTACTACTGTGCCTCTTAAGTACCTAATAAGATAAATGTATGTATTAGAGGTAATGTTATACTTGCTGTTCAGTACATGAACACTTTCTGCTTCACACTGACTGAATTAAATATAGCAGTACTGTATATCCTTCATAAATGCATTTTGCAATTGCCTTTGCATATGTGTAAGACTGTTTAAAAGTTTGTCATATACAGTGCTACATATGTCTTACATATGCTATTAGTGCTGAAGCATAGAATTCAGAGCAATACTTGGACTGTTTCTTCTAGTGGCTTTTTTTTGTCCTGTCTCCAATTTTTTTTTTTTTTCTGTATGCTGCCATGTGCCAAGGTTTGTGGAGCCTTGCAGAGAACTGGGTCAGAGACTTGACTTGGTTAAAAATAACTCGTCAAAAGAGGGATCTTTGACAGTTCTCTGTCTTGTTCCTGCAACACAGTGCTGTCAACAACTGTTGCAGCTGAGAAGCTACCTGTCAAGTGAGACTTCTGAAGAAAAGTTTAAAGTTCTAGATGAATAACTAAGCAGTATTGCTTTGTCCAGCTGATGATAGGTGAGAGACTGTAGTCAGAAAATTGTCAGGCTGTGGTCTGCAATTAGTGAGACACATTGCAATAAATGAAGTGACAGGAATTGATCTCTTGAACAGTGGATGGACGATAACAAGATTAGAAGGTAACAAATTGTGAGGAAAGAAATTTATTCAATCTAGAAAAAAGCACAAAGGAGTTTTTTCAATTGGTCTTTAATATGTAGTGACAGTAGGTTTTTTTTCTGCTACAATAGCAATGATGAAATATTTTTTCATACTTCCCTTATACGTCCCCAGATTACACTGTAGAGATATTGTTAATTTTTGTTGTGGCTGAGCTGAGTGGACTACGTGATTTCAGGAGAGCACCTTTGTGGGACAGCATATTCCACTACCCAACCTGAGGCTGTATTCTAATACAGTTAGTTTGGAAAATATCCTGTCATATTTGCAAAGAGCTTTAGAATTCTTCTGAATGCATTGGTGCATATGGAATGTAGAAATAATGTTGTTGACATGGGAATGTTTGTCATTTCAAACTGCAAATCAAAATCAATCTGTAATGAGTTATATTTTTTTAAATAACCTAAGATTGAATCAGGTTGTATTTTTATTTTAGATATTCTTTAGACTGAAGTAAGCTATTAACTTTAAAAATATTTCTTGCTTTTCATTGAAAGGCTATTTTCAGTATGCACAGTAAAACTCAAAAATTGCGTACTAAATACCGAGGCACAGGAATATTCCTGTGGTCTGATTTAACTCTCGTTTGTGTGAAATATTTTAAAGTGAGTGTGAAACCTTTTACACCTCTGGTGCATGTTTTATATGATATTGTTCATGGTGATTGTTTCATTTAAATGTAAGATAAAACTTTTTTATTTTAAGGTTGATCAGACACTGGAGGAGGTTGCTCAGGAAGGTTGTGGAGTCTTCCTCCCTGGATATACTCAAAATCCAACTGGATGTGGTCCTAAGCAACCTGCTGCAGTTGAGCCTGCTTTGAGCAAGGGAGGTGGAGTAGATGATCTCCAGAGGGTCTTAATAAGCTCAACTATTCTGTGATTCTACATAGGGTTTATTTGTGTACATTAATTTCAAAACAAGGTCTTACACTGACAATACAAACATGAAAATTCCTGCCAAGTTACAGTAGGACTACTAGAAGACCTCAAATTAAGAATGTATTAATAAAACCAGGACCAAAATTTATATTCTGAATCCCAGTTTTTCCTTCTTTCTTTGTATCCATATGTTTGGGTTTTTTTCTTTCTGAGTGGATAGACTTGTTTTAGTGTTCTAGTTTGGATGAGGTGATACAAAAGGTCCTCCTTTGGGTTTGTTCGCTCCCCACTGCCGTCAGCACGCACCATGTGTGTTGTAACTTCCAGCCTTCGAAAGCTGCCTTGAAGTCTTGCCTCTTGCCATCCTCTGGTATGGAACAGCAGGTCCTTTAGTAACTTTCTCCAAGCAGATGAAGTAGTTTTATCTTTACTACGGAGGTGACGTGCATGTTCCTTCATTTTTTGTTTTAGCCTCGCAGTTATCCTTACTTAAATACTGTTGTGCTTTTGTATGATTAATGTTTACAGATAATGGGCTTGATTTGCCATGTTGAAGAACCTGGGGGCAGGTAGACTCTCATATTCTGGAAGACTCTTCCAGAGTTCTTCCAAATTTTGTAGAGTGCATTTCAGCACATTTAGTAGAGGATGTGATTTGTTCCACTTCACCTGGAATTTTTAAAGGTTCTCAAGTCTTAGGGTTTTTTTTTGGCTCACAAACCTTTCCAAATTCAAGGACCTTTTATTTGAAACCTGTAAGAGTTCTGGAAGGTATGTGCATAAAACAGTGCCCCCGTGTCAGCTGTTACTTTGTGCTGTTTCCTGTGCTTATCTGATCTACGCCAACTCCTGATATTGTTGATGGTGCTGTTACTTCTTTGCAGTATGGTGCCTGAGTGTGCAATTTCATAATTTACAGCTACTGCACTGAGTGGTGAGGTTTGCTGGTGGTTTGAGGTTTTTGTTGTTGTTGTTTTAGGTTGGTTTGTTTCAGTTTTTATCAACACCTTCCAGCAATTCTGGAGCTTTGCAGAGTTGTTAGCATTACTCTGGTTAATTGCAGTATCGTGACCTCAGGATCTTCATATCCAAGGAGACGGAAACAGTCATGGAGCATTTTGTCTTGAAGATGGCTCTGTCTTCATTGAAGAGTTTAAGGAAATTCCTTATCCTCTCCCTTCTTGAGAAGATGAAGGCCCTAAACATAAATCTTGGGAAGCAATCCCTTGATTATTTTTAAACTATTATTATTAAAACTATTATTATTATTACCCTCCATCCCTTCCTATCATTGCAGCTTATTACCCATTGAATGTTTCAATCTTCCTTCAAGAAGATTATAGTTAGGCTTGTTTGAGTGTGTTCGAGCATGCTGTCAGTCAGCAGAGGACTCTCCGCTAGATGTTTGCATGTAATGATTTTAGTTAACCTTCAGTCATATTTCTGAGTGAGTTATAGTCTGTGTTTGAAATAGAGGACTCCTTTACCTATCTACGGGTGCATTTGACAGCTCCTTGCAGCATAAGAGCATTCTTTCTTGTCAGTTGTGGGGTTTTGTTGGGGGTGTTTTTTGTATCCTTAGCTTTTTCCTTTTCTTGGTACTTATATCTGGGATATTTTCTACATTTATATCTATTTACTTTGAATCTATGCTGGTCTTTCTAATACTTATCTGCTGTGGTAGCTTAATTATTAATTTGGTTTTTAACTGTTTCTTCAATCTGGCAATACTGGCTAGCTCCAAACAAGATAATTTCTAGTGTAGCACTGGCTTTGAAATTGCCTAAAGCCATTAGGGCCTAACGATTCCATAGGCCCCAGTGCCTGCGTCATCGCTTCCTTTCATAAGCAGCTTTTCTAGAGTCTGCTCAGTTACTCATCTCTCAGTGCTCAGCCACTGGACCCACAAGCTTTTTCTGTGTTGGGTGTAGTCAAGTACGTGAATGTTGATCAGTCTTCCTGGATACAGTGCTCTAAAAAAAGGAATTGCTCTTGTTCTCTCGCTGGTTTCAACTGCTAGCTGTCTCTTCAATCTCGGCTGCTTTAGTTCTTGCCAGTTATGTAAACTTAGTGTAATTATTTTTTGCATTAGGTTGGGTACAGGCAATTTATTTCAGGTGTTGATGACTCAAAGTTTTTATTTGAATTGTCAGTTGTCAATTTATACTGCCATTTCTTTCCTCATGGCGCTTTTTGTAGTGCAACCAACCTATTGAAACTAATGTATTGTATACAACTGCATTCAATTATTTTCTTTTACTTAATGAACTTTAGAAAATGCCCTGTTACCTCCTGACTTCTGTCCAGACATCGTGCTGCAGAAGTACTAAATTGGGAAAATACAAATAACACAGATGCTGTAGAACAGTGTGGGAAGTATAATGCAGACATAGCCAAGTGATCTAATGCACCTAGCTTCTGTCTAGCAGGATTGAGGTGCATTCATGGCCCTAGACCTGCTGATCCTCTTGGGGCTTCTTTGGGACTGTTTGTCAACTTGCCACACCTTCCTGTGGCAAGTTTTACAACAGCTTATTTTCATGAGGTCCTAGAACACTCTTTCGATTATATGGGACACCAGGGTAAGAAAAGGGAGTAAGATAACACAGCTTCTTCCGTGTGGTTCTCAAACGAAACAGCATCTGTGGCATTATCTAGTGGGAGGTGTCCCTTCTCATGGCAGAGGGGTTGGAACTGGGTGACCCTTGTGGTCCCTTCCAACCCTGACAGATTCTGATCTGTTTTAGCAGAGGATTTTAGAGCCCTAATGGCTCAACGGTTGGGCTTGATGATCTCAAAGGTCCCTTCCAACCTAAAGGATTCTATGATTATTTGGAGAACCTGAACTTCTGCATTCTCCTTCAATGCTGAAGTTCATACGTACGTGTGGATACTTTGTGTTCTGAGTGAATGCCTCATAGGTTTTTTTTTCTAAGCTAAACATTGACCTATAGCAAGCCTGTATCAGAATAGTCTAGAAGATATAATTTGCAATTGTCTAGCTATTTCACTTTTTATAAATTCTAACCTCATCATTGAAACTCTTCAGGGAGAAATTTGGGGGCAGACCATTTCTCTGACGTGATCAGTAACACACTTCAGTTTTGTCTGAGAATTATTTGAAAGTCTTCATTTTGTGCTTCTGAATTACATCTGGCAATGTAATACTAAAAATGTTGAATGCTCTTTTCTGTTGCAGTTCCTGAAGACAGACAATATAGCTGATAATGGAGTAGCTAATAGTGTCATAGGATGTTTCTTGAAGTGCTTTCTTGGTGGGTTTGGGGGCATTTGGTTTTGATTTTGTTTTCAAAATAATGTTTTAAACATTTTAGAAGGTAATCCCAGTTATTGTCTCTTACTCTAGCTCACATCCACTCTGTAGAACCTTTAAAACCTAGCTGAAAGAAAAGCTGTGTAACTGGAAGAAACAAATTTTAGACTTCCTGCTTTGTTGGTTGTGAGGAGTCACATAATATTTAGAGATTACTTGTGAAGTCGTTACTGAAAGACTGTATATAGGAAGTTGTTACAAGTAATGCAAAACATTCTGTTCTTAAATGTATGAAATTGACTTTGTAGAACAGTTTGTGTTTTAAGTTTCTTTGTGCAAGTAACTTATGTGTTTTCTTTCAGATTAAGGAGCTTTGTGGTGCAACAAGACTTGGCTATTTTGGAAGAAGTCAATTTTACATTGCTTTGAAACTTGTTGCTGTGGCACAATCTGGTCTCCCTCTAAGAGTGGAAAGCTTAAATACAGGTAAATCACAGGGGCTGGGGAGGGAGGGAGGGATGGGACACACTAAGTTGGTAAGCAGAATTATTGTGTTTGGTTCACAGATTCCTGTAGAGTAACCTTGTAAATTAGTGTGTGATACCTTTTTATACATGTTGCTAACAGAATTGCAGAGAGACTGAGGGAGTGTGTATTCTTACTATGCAGCAAGTAGGAGGTGAAATACCTTTCCCTTATAGAATAAGTAGTGTGTTCGTCATGGGGTAAATGAACAACTACTACCAACTATTGTGTACGTGCAAGTTCATTCCATAGATTACTAATATGAGAACTCGCATACTCTAGCCTGAGAATAAAGTAATAGCAGGACTAATGTGAATTGGAAGGAAAAGAAGAATATGTTTGCAGGCTGTTGTGGTTGCTGAGTATATGAAGCCTCAACAGCAACAAATGAAAAGTCATCTTTTCTAAAGTCACATTCCATCATGCTTGGCTTGACATTTTCCTCCCTTCTCGATGCAAATATGAAGGTTAGTGGCTTAAGATTTTTCTAGTGAAAAACCTGACCTGTGAAAAAGATCTTTGAAGTCTGTTATCAGACAGAACACCTGTTATCCTGCTTTTCAAAGGTCAGCTGTGGTGTGAGTAGTGAAATAGGAACAAGAGAGGGTCTTGCTCTAGGAAGGTTGTTTAGAACAACACAAAGAGCTTTGATAGGAAACTCTACAGTAGCCTTCTGAGTGACATAAGTGGATGCAGGTCATTGTTCTGTAAGATGAAGAGAGACCTGGGAAGATGAAGTAGTTTTAAATCATTGTAGCCCTTTGCAGCGTAGTACACAACTCACAACTTAAGTATCTTTGGAGCACAGCTTTGCATTAAGGAGACTTTCTGAGTAGATTTTATGGCTGTGGAATACATATGATGTAATTTATCAATGCTAGTAATTAAAAGAAAGCTTAGGGGTTTGTTTCTAGAAGATATAGTTGAAGCAGAGTATTTAAGGAGACTGATAGGACGTGAAGTATTTGGCAAAGCTGTAAAAAAGAAAGGAATCATCCCATATGCTTTTATCATTATGCTTATTCTAGGCTCATATAAAGAGTATATACTGTTTTCATGATTTTTTTTTGTAGCTTTTTGGAAAAGTGCCTGGTCTCAGTCAACATTTTGCTGTTCTTGAAGTTCTTTTCTGCTCTTCAAGCCACCTTATGTTTATAAACCGTTTTCCTGATCAGTGTTCCCAAATCTGAAGCTTCAGCAAGCCCTAGAATCAGAATGCTGGAAAAGGGACTTGATACAACAATTGCAGGTTTTCTTATCAGGTGCATGTTGAAGAAGGGAAAGACTAGAATCCAGAGGTTTTCTATGCTTTGTTTTGTTTTAAGGCAAGATACCTCAACTGGAAGTTTTCTGTTAAGAAATAATTAGACTAAATTTGAAGGAAGGAGTTCAAATGAAAGCGCAGAATAAATTCCAAATTATAAAATATGTTATTGTATACTCAGCAGCCATTGGAACTTTTATAATGGAATACATTTCCTTGATTCATAGCAAGACTGGAAATACTTCTAATGGTTTCTGGACTTCTAGGAATAATTTTGTGTTCCAAACCTACTAAATACAACAAGTACAATTGTCAGAACGTTTATTTTTACCCTTACTGTTTTTAGCTTTGGTTGTCTGTTGCCTTGGTTGCAGTGGTTCCATTACTGTCTATTAAGTTCCTGGTCCTAGGATTATTCAAGTGTTTTTGTAGCAGCTACAACAGCCAAAATACAGCAGGCTGAAGGCTTATAAAATGTTTCTGAACTTGGGTTACCTTTTTTTGAAAACGAGTTCAGGAGCCTGGCTAGCTGTGTTCTGCCCACGGTCCATCTCCAAGAGGTCTCAAAGGGGAACTGTTAGAGCCATCCCAAGTTGAACTGTATCGTTTCTCTCTTCAAAGTAAAACGTTTAAAATTAGCTAAAGCTTTTATTTTAGGGCAACTGCATTTTAGCTCTGTATTCTATATGTCTTTTATTCAATAATTAACATTAGTCATTCCTTTATCTTTATTTTTTCTCTCCCTTTCTTGTTTTTGCTCTTTGGTTCACCGTGTGTCTCTTCAGTAGACAGGAAGCTTACTTTGTGTGAGTTGCTGAGTGGAGACTACAGTCAAATTTTGAGTACTAACCTCATCCAACACACGTGTCATCCAATTGATGCTTAGTTAATTAAGTGCTTTTCTGATTACTCAAATGTGCAGTGTAGTAAAAATGCTGTCTTTAGTAAATATGCTATAAGCCTCTAAATCTGTTTTTTCTTTGCTGTCCCAGAAAATTTTCCTTCTAAGAGGCTAAGAATAGGGAGATTAATGAACAGTGTCTGTTTAAAAATAACATTTATTTTCCAAGTTAGAATGCAGTTTTTGGTGGTAGAAAATGTTGACAAGGATGTGGGCATTAAAAGTACAGAGAACTTTCTGAGTTGTTCAATATCAAGATGTAATTCTGTTTATAACACCTATCGCATTTATAATTGAAGGATTTCTGAGTGGTAACAAATGCTGTCATAGCATTGAAATGAGGTTTTTCTGCTGTTAGGGGGAAAAGACAGATGTAAAATGGCAGGTTTCAATTGCCTGTGTGGAAATTTAGTACAACAAAACAAACCTATACTTATCTAGTCTTGGTTTTAAAGAAGACTATTAGAATATCGTGTTTCTTCCATGCCCTCTATTTTGTGAATATTGCTAGATACCTCATGCCAAAGCCTTGTGTTGGGTCAGCCAGTGGCATAGACTTCCCCTCTGTCAGTTGGATGTCCTGGTTGACTGTATTATTCTTTGCTTTGCAAGCATGCTAATTTTCATTTGTACGCAGTGGCTTTTTCACTTGTTGGCTGTCGTTCACCATTTAGCTACGTGACTTCCCTAGTGTAACATGGGTTACAGCGCTCATGTGAACACTGGTGTCTGGGAATGAGGAAGGCATCAGTGCTTTAACGGTGTTTCCATGTGGTGGGTAACCACAAATTTAGCAAAGGGGCTTTATTGCACACTCCTTCCCTGTGATGAAAGCTGTTTGGCACCTTGAATCGTGCTTAGTGACAGAGGCTGAGGTCAACAATTTATGTTCTTACTGGAGCCTTGTTCTTTAAAACTGGATACATACAGATGTCTCTGAATACATAGGTATTGAATGCTATGGATTCAAATTACAGTCTTCAAATACAAATCAGTTTAATTTCAATGTAATAAATTGTATGCCATTTCATTTAATTATTTAATGTAGTGGGTAGTAGCACTGACCAAAACTAATCAATGTAAGCAATCAGCAAAAGAAATGAAATTTGAACCATGCTTATAAATTTGTTTGATGTTTGTGCTGTACAGCAAGTTCACAATTTGTTTTTATTCACAGTGGACTAGTAAAAGTTGTGGTTGAGATTCAAAAAAATTGTAGAAATCTCCCAGTGAAAAACTGAAGACTTACATAGCCTCATTTTTTCTATCAGACTACTCCGAAGCATGGTTCATAAAGCGAAGGACCTCCTAGCATTTTGTAGAAATATTTCCTTATAGGTATTAGTAACAGAGTGAGGTGATACTGGAACATTCTGTCGTATCCCAGTAAAACAGCTGCTTTAGCTTCTACTGTAGGAAGGTGTACGTGGATGTGTCTAAGCAGTAGTTGCAGTTTTTGCAATAAGACTGTTTATCTGTGGTAAATATAAACATGACATCAGCTCACTAAAAGATGATGTTGAATATACTGTAGTATTTTAGCATTTGTTTTGTTGGGGAGCTATTCTGTGCGAAGACTTTAATATGTGTGCTAGAAGAGGTAGAGGGGTCTTGAAAAATCACACTGCAATAATCCCATGTTGACGAAACTAAGAAAAAGAGCTAAATCTGATTGCTACCACATTTAATGAGAAGCTGTAGTGCGGAATAGTTACACAGGTCTGTGAAATCCTCTTTGTATACCAAAACTAGAACTTGGGCAGCAGAATTGTGAAATATAATGCAGAAAGGGTATTTTTTCCAATAGGCAGATGTTGGCTTAACTGTAGCACCAGTCTGTGTTTAAGTAATTGAGGCCCATTTGACATTTTAACTATGAACTAGAACTGCATTTTTGTTTTCAAGCATCATAATTCTGCGTAGTAAATAGCCTGCTCTGATTTTGTTTTTTTTTTGTTTTTTTTTTTTAAAACAGTAAAGGACCTCCCACTTCCCAGATTTGTTGTGTCAAAGAATGAACAAGAATCAAGACACACAGCCTTGTATTCCTCAGATGCTGAAAACCCAGCTTCATATTCAGGTGTGATTCCTCCACCACCTGGCAGGATACAAGTCAAAAAAGGCTCTGTGAGCCATGATGCCGTTCAGCAGCGTACATCGACTGATCAGCAGGTAAGCTAACTTAAAAAATTGACTCTCTTAGCCACTGCTTTGCTACATAGGTGTCAGTTTGATAGGGCTTCTAAGCTTCGTTGCTTTCCATACAGTTTCTTAAAAAAAATCACGCTGATGTTGTACATGACCACTAATGCTTCTGAAATACTTGTATGTAGGAGATGTTCTCTTATGAAGTCTTACAGTCTGTTTAAAATATTGGTGGTAATGGATAGAGAATTGAGACAGAAAAGAAAATAAATGTGTGAGATATGATAGCAAATATCAAGCTATAATTATTGTGCTATTAATACATCTTTTATTAGAGAGTTCATATCTGCTTCATGGTCACTGAAACAGTGGTACTGAATGCCATACAAGACTGGATTTCTAGTCCAACATGCTCCAATACCTTTACATCTGAAATACTTATTTTAGAAGAAATATTTTAAAATCTCACAGTTAGTTTTCTTTGCCTTACATTTTATTGTTCATCTATTTAAGTTCAGACAATAAGAAATAACAGAAATTTTCACATCACTTTTTATTGTGTACTAAAAGTGACGAAACATATCTTCTTGCTCACTGGTTCTTTCATGTTCTGCTACAGGGCATCCAAATAAATAAAAACTGTAAAGGCTTACAACTCTGTGCCTCCTCATAATTCCTATTTTTTAATAGTTATTACACTCTCTTTCCGTGGGGAAATCTTTTCTTATTGTCTTTTCTATGAGCAAGAGCACTGAATACAAATACTAAATTTTGCTGGGTGTATGTGTCTGTGCATAACTGTTGAATGACCTGCTTTCTTTTCCATGGTATGCTTTTTTTGGGACATGTTTTGTATAAAGAATTGAGGAACCTGCAGACATCCCTTAATCTCTCTGGGAATCAAGGAATTGCTCATAACCTTTATTAATCTCTCTGGGAGTACCCCACACTGTTCCAATATAAAGAAAAAGCAAATTAGCAGAGGTCATCCATAATCAATGCTTGGCTGCCTCTTCCTTTCTCCCTGATTTGAGATGGTGTCTGTAATGAAAGGAGGGATGGCAGTAGATGTGAAGATAGCTTGTTGTTGTCTAGTTTTGAGTAGGTGTGTTAGAGAGCTCCCAAGTGCTTCATGATGAAATCAACAGTTGCAGATCTCCTAGATCTGCTGACAGGGTTTTAGTTTGGTTGAAATAGTGTTTCATATTCTTCCATTGTGGTGCTGAGCTTTAGGGAGCAGCTGTAATTTGATGCAGGAATCTATTTTAGTGTAACCTTGAAATAACAAAAAAAAAATAATCTGGTGTTTGAAGTTTTCAAGTTCTGGATAAAGAAGCCACATATTCACAAGGCATCCAAAGCATCCATGCATAAGCATCCAGATTTCATTCCTCTGTCCTGGCTGATAGAAGCAGCTTGGTATCTCTCTTTCGCACGAGTCTGTATGGGATCATCAGACTAAAGAATCTCTGTGTGTAGGTCCTTTGAGAGGTCTGGCCCAGAAAGCGGCTTGGAGCAAATGTTACAGACAACACAGCATTCAGTCCAGCAGTTTTAAGTTGTATTCATGGTCTAGAACATCAAGGAAGTATTGTCTGATTTTGCACGCTGTTGTAGAACTGCATTTTCTGTGGCTGATTCTACATTTCTGACTGTACAATTAATTCATTCAAGCAGCCTTATTGTCCTAGTCTAACACTTATTGATTCAGAGACCATGTTAGAAATAAACTGAGAAATGGGTTTGAGCCCAGGTTTCTTGCTTAACCACATAAATACTAGAATTGGGTTATTTTCCAAAAGACAGATACAGCTTTTATTCAGGGGTTGTGGTTTTTTTTGTTTGTTTGTTTGTTTGTTTGTTTGTTTGTTTTTAAGAAATTGCTGATCCAGTTGTCTTTACCTGGAGATACCACTCAGATTTCTAAAATCTCGAAAGAGCTTCAGGCTGTGAATTCTTATTATATGCTACCTCTTTCAGTGATGAGAAGAGCTGAAGTGTGGCAGCATGTCATCTCTCTTGAGGAATTTAAGTGTCAAAAGTTACACTTTGACATTTCACTGTCAGAGCTTGTCATGTAACTGTTAGGTACTCCATTAGTGAGTTTGAGGTCTTGTTTTGATGATGGGTTGTATTTGTTTGTTTTTTTTTTTTTCTTAAACTGTTACTGGCTTTTATATGCCTGGCACTGCAAAATACATCAATTTCATAAAATACTTTGGCTGAAATTTTATTTGTATGAAATAATAAGATATCTTAATCATCATCTTTAAAAACTATGTTGATTTATGTGCAGCTTTCTGTATTGAGGAGATTTGTCATCCACAGGTTGAAGTCTTATAATTACAAACAATTTATGTAAAAGAACTTCCCTAAAAGTATTGTCTACTGAAATGTCCTAGTTTTTTATCAATACATTATTTTGGCAGCTCCCCTCAATGAGCTTCAGCTGGAAGCATGGTGTCAGGAAATGGCAATCAGCTTGTGTTTCCAAAGAGTAGCAATAAATGAGGTCATCTTTTAAAGTAAGTGTGAGCTAAGTTCAGTAGCATCCTTTTTTTTGCAGTGGGGTTTTTAGTTTATAATAGCTAAGTATTATGAATATAGCACTGGCCAGAAGTTTGTATCTTTTAAATACTGTTAGTTTTAAGAGAAGATGACTGAAGTCACATCCAGCTGTTGTGGAAGCTGCAGAAATGATTCTAGGAGTCAAGCCAAATGATGAAAGATGTCCTTGTTCATTAGACAGCATGTTGACTGCACATCCTAGTGGAGGTCAAGTATTGGGGGATTTTTTTTTGGCTGAAAATAATAGAGGCTGTATAGATTTGAACACTGCTGCTACTGTGACATCTGTAGGAGCAGATTTGTTGACATGGGTATGCTAACCATGGTGTATATACATATCTCTATACCTTGGTTGTAGCAGCTAGGCTACTAAAAAATGTTAATTTAGGCTGACCTTGAGAATCTAGATTCTGTTAAGTTCTTGTGCTTGTTTTTTAAGAAAACCTCCTAGCAGAATTAGGAGCTGTCATTTATAGGTGGAAGGTTTTTTTGGCTTTTTTAAAGGAATGAGACAAATGTACTGGAAACAGGAAGAAGTGGCAATGTTTAGATTAGGAAGTATCTTCTGTCCTTTGAAAGCAGCTTACAAGTCATTAAATGTTCTCGATATCAGTCTGTTAGATACTGGCCTTGGATGTTTTGTTGTTAAAGTCAAAAAGCAGATACTTTTCTCAGTGTCTCTAAGTGTGATTCAAGTCTTGATCAGGTACTGCTTTGGGGTACTTCCACCTGGCTTGACACCTTTTCCAGGAAAAGGAGTAGCTAGTTTCAGTAGATGTTGAGGCTCTAGCAGCTGAAACACATGCTTCTGGCAAATGTTCATAGTCTGAAACTTGCTCTATCCAGGTGAAAATAAAAGGTAAAGCTGAAGTACTTATCTACCTATGTGTGTATTTAGCTTAATGCTGGCACTCTAGACTATATTGATTTATTGCCATGTAAGTGCAGCCTTAGGAGGGGACAGCCCAAACTTGGCACCTGTAGCAGTCAATTTGATAATTTCAACTTTTTTTAACTATATGAGAAGTTGTGTGACTTTAAATTTTTGCCAGTAGTTCGTTTGCTTCTGTTTTGTAGATTGAATGGGTAATTCCATGTAAAATATATTTCTGGCATTAAATTGTTTGGGAGCACAGAACTGGAAAAGACCTCTTGTGTCGTTGGGTCTGATCCTCTGTTATAATGAGGAAGTCGTATTAGATAATGAGTTTGGGAAAAAAAAAAAAAGAGTTCTCTCTTGAAATGGCAACCTTCTGTCTACACTGGCTCTGTTGGGGAAAACTGTTCCAGAGCCTTAGTAAGAATTTAGTGGAATATTATTGGGAATATGGAGGGAATTCCCACTTGACTTTATTCAAACCAGGTAATACCTGTTCTTTTAACAGCTTTATCCTTAGTATTTGCTGCAGAACATCACCAGTATTTACCAGAAAATCATTGTATTTCCCCTTAGCTTTGTTTTGCTTGACAAAACAATGCATAGGCTCAGTTTTGTCTCACAGTTACCAGTAATCCTCATACTCCTCCTCTGCTTTTGATCCAATTTGAAGTTGTTCTTATTAAAAGTATTTTACTAGATTCATATTTCCTCTTCCAAATGAAATCTCACCAGTATTTTGTAGGGTACTTCCCTACTTCTGCTTGATATGTCACCTCATAGCCCTTAGCAGCTGTGAACAAAACAAATCTGTCATGCTTGACATACTATAGTGGTGTAATAGTTGGCCTGTACATCCAGTCTTCTGTTTTCAGCTGATTGATTCTCATGCACTTTGGTATTAATTTCCACTATGCAAGAAACTGTATTTTGTATTTTAAAACTTGATAGTTGACTGCTAACTGTGTCCTGAAAGGAATCCATCCATCTGCCTACGTAACATTTGTTGTCAGAATTCATCAGTGTGCTATTTAGTGTGCATAATCAGTTACCTAAAGTGTTAAATCAGGTCATTCCCCGAATCAGGAGGATTGTTAGAAACTTTGATTCAAACCCATAGTTCCCATTCTGATACAGTCCAGCTTTGCTCCTTCTGCAACCAGTTCTTTTGCAGTGTAGATTCTTGTATTAATGTCCACATTGTTGCAATTATCTTGTATGGCACCACACTGAAATATGCTGAGGTTCAGGTTAAATGTACTGCATTTCCTTTGTCCAGAAAAACACAAAAATAATATCAGCCAATTTAAATAAGATTTCCTATGCTGTGATTGATTCCTTTTCCATTTGTCTCTGTTCTTAATTATTTTCTTCAAATTCTAGTTTAAACCATTCCAAACTGTTAAGGTCAGACTAACAAGTTGCTAATTGGCTGAACCACATCCCCCTCTCTAAAAATGTGTAGTGCTGCATGTGAAGAAGTTCTCATTGAACCTTGGGACTATTTTTTCTTCAATATGAATGCTAGTTGGTGGCAAACATGGGTTCTGCAATGCAATTACCATCTCTAGCATAATCTTTCTTCATGATGGATCTGTGCCCTGACTCTTATGCAGGCTGTGTGGTATCAGGACCTGGATCACAACACCCTTAGAGCTACCCTCCGGATACCATGTCTGGCTTCATTGTCTCTGGAATTCTCCTTAGGAGGCTTTCTTCTGGCCTGAGGTGTGAGATCCAGGAAAAGGTTTATAATCTCATTTGACTCACGCATGCTTGCAATGCTCCTTGGAGGTTGAGATCTCTCAGAGTTGCTTTAGCACAGTATTGTGTTGTCTAACACCAGTTTGTTTGACTTATCTTCACTAGGGTTATTCTTTTAGAGCCGTATGTTATATTACCTTTTTTTAATTAACATGCTGTTTTCAGTAACTGTTTGTCAGTTCCAAAAAACTGCCAAATTCCGAGTCCTTCATAGTGTTTGGTTTTGTAATTCCAGTTATAAGAAAACCCATGATTTCTTGTCAAACTTTTGTAATGTGGGTTTTTTAATTAAGACGGATTACTTAATTTTTGACTGCTAGATAGAAGCTTATTTTTTTATTAGTTATTGAGAAGAATGTCCTCAGCAGTTTGTTTTAATGTAAAAATGTTAAATAGCTATTTATGTCAACATGCTTTTCTTTTGATTTGTATTCTGAAATAATGTAAAGAGGAAAAATAAATGTCTTAAGATAGTAAAAACCGTAACTTTGTAATTGTTACGATTTTTGTAGATTTTTTGAGATAAATTAAAAGCTGGTGTTTTAAATGTTTAAATATCATTTCATTGAAGGTGCTAAAACAGTTTATAAAAATAAAGATTTAATAGTAGCTCGTCTAATAAATCTGAAGATGTGGCTTCTCCTTCTTCCAGAAGTTTTTTGACATCAGAGTTGGTGAAATGCTTTTGTTCTTTAATTATTTTGGGATCTGTGAGCTGAAGCTTCAAACCAATTGTGGGAAATTTGTAAAAGTTCAGAATTCTGATAAAACATTAACTGGAACATTGCTTGTACTTCCAATGATCTGATTACCATTATAACACACTTTGCAGAATTATGTGAACTATGTGCAAAGTAAACATTTAGAAGAACTGCAGTTGAGGGTCATATTTATAATTTCTTCCTGCTCTGAGCATAAGGCCAAATGTTAGACAGAGGCTTACCTGAATAGTCAGTTGTCACCTGCTTTAGGACAAGGCTTCTTTCTTGAGGTTTGTGTCAAGAGTTAATGTTCACATACAGTTACTAGAAGTAGTGAGTGGTTTCCTGTAAGTAGACTATCAAAACCTGAGAGAGAACTCAGGTTTTCTTCTGTCTTTCTGGACCATCTGACTTACACTGGAGTAAGTGAATAGTGTCTGTGATCAAGAATAACTTTCCTTAGGTTTATTCATGGTATTTTGTCTATAAATTCAGATATCCTTAAAATCTTGTTGGATAAAAAATGGCTTGTATAAAAGCCAATGGAAGAGGAAGCTTTTAATTGATTTCAGTGATTCATCATTCTGGTTCTCCTAGCACCTGTTGCACTATGCTACGTGTGCTTACCATTCAACCTGGGTTCTAGCTTCCAGCCTGCAAATGGCACTCTGGGTACCCTGACTCCTTCCCTCTTTCCCCCATGTACCTGTAAGGGTAGGCAGGTGGTGTCATCTAAACTAAATTTCTTGTCAGATAAGATGCTGAGAGTAGGAACCTTCAGGCAAATTTCAGAAAGGTATGTAACTGCAACAAAATCTTGGAGCTGGTGGAGGAGGTACTGTGGAAAAGCAGTGACTTTGTGCAGTCAGCTGGTCCCTGAATTGAAGTGAATTAGTGCTGCTTTGTGGTACTCTTTGCCGATACACGTGGGCATCATTTAAATGCTTTGAATGGAAAGTTCAAAATCCTGTGGCCTAGGAACTTATTTAAGGAAATCTGACTCCATGGTCAGAGCTTTCAGAAAACACCTCAGTTGCAGAATCAACCAGGATTGATTCTGTATCCCAGGAAATATGAAAATTGGAGATAAAAAAAAAAGGTGAAAGTTTATATCAATACATTAGAAAGTAACCAGTCATCATGACCCCAAAACATTTTTGTTAGGGTGCATGTAGTTTTAGTATGTACCTTGCTTGGAGAAAAGATTGTTGATGGCACTTGCTCACTGACTCTTAGACTTTTGCAGGTGTAATATTGATTAAAAAGCATAATGACCGTTGAATATTCTACAGAGGAAAGGCGTTCAGTTTGGGGAGTCGTGGGGAAGCCTGCAGTCAGTTTGGCTGTTGGTACTTGAATAGTGTGTTAACAGTTGGTAACATAGATTACCAGACTTTTATTTTTGTCTCCTAATGAAACGGATTTGAGATTTTTAGCTTTGCTTTTACTTTTTAGGAAGCTGGGAGTTCAAACTTTGTTTTCTTCTTGTACTTGTTTTCACTAATACAGAATTCAAATTGGGAGATCTGGCAAACAAGAATTTCAAGATCTAAGTATAGGGATGAAATTACTTTCTACTATATAAGTTTTTCCTTTGTATTTTATTTGAAGTAAAATAATCTGATAATCTGAATGTCTCATGAGAACTGACTCCAGGTCGAAATTGCACAGGTGATTCTCTGTTTTCCTACCTGTTCAGGGAGCATATAGTACAATATGGGATTAAAGATAAGCTTGAGCCATAAAATCAGGGCAAAACTACCTTGTAATTTGTTCAGCAGAGAAGTATATGATAGATGTAATTTTTTTCAAGGAGTTATGCCGTCTATGCTTTTGTGTATTAAAAAGTAATGGGGCCTGTGTAGTGATTTAATTTTTTTAATGTTTAATTCTGGTTTGTTTTTTTGAATAGAAGTAATTGATTGTGAATCACTTGATGAAAATTACTTACTGTACAACTAATCATACCTGATCTTTCCTTCTGAGACCTGGGTTCAAAAGTAACTTCTATCACAAGTGAAAATAATAGTTCCCTTTGTAACCAAGTCATTTAACCTGGCATTCGTGTTGTCTTAAGAATGCTAAGCTAAAAATTTATTAGATGATGATGTTTGAAGTGGACATGTCTAGTCCCAGTCATACTGAACCTGACTTCTCTTACCTCATTTTAATAAGTACTAAAATTTTCAAACTCTAAAGTGAGACTTTAACTGCAGTGATAGTTGTTCCTAGAAATAATGGTTTTAGATAGGCTTCTATGTATTTAGTTATTTAGTAAACAAACTTAAAAGGTTCCTTTGTTTTATTAGGAGTCCACATCTCCAGTTGTTTCACCACAGCAGTCCCCACCAACCTCTCCACATACATGGAGGAAGCACAACCGCCATCCCAGCGGAGGAAATAATGAGCGACCTCTTGCTGGACCTGGGCCTTTTTGGGCTCCATTTAGTGAAGCACAACCAGGTATAAATGTCTTCTGTTATGCTTCAGCTGTAACCCAAAGTTGTGAAATTCTTAAATACATTGAATGAGTTCAGGGCAGTTTATCTTTGTGTTTTCCAATCCTTTCTTGCAGAATCTTTCTTGCAGATAAAAATGTTTGTGTTGGTGGCAGCACTTTGGAATCTGTGGTCTTGCATATGGCGGATCTATTTCTTAGTGTGATGTGGGAAATGC